>NW_024096742.1:0-57500 GCF_016545835.1 Crotalus tigris
CTCTCCCCCCCTCTCTCTCCCTCCCTCCCCTCTGTCCCCCTCCCTCTCTCCCTCTCCCTCTCTCTCTCCCTCTCTCCCTCTCCCCCTCTCTCCATCTCTCTCCCCCCTCTCTCTCCCCCTCCCTCTCTCTCCTCCTCTCTCCCCCTCCCTCTCTCTCCCCCCCTTTCTCTCTCTCTGAGCGGCTGGATTTCCCCCCTCCCCGATCCCTTCCAGCTTTGGGGGCGCTCCACCGTCCCAACCCCCCCCCCACCTCACCCACCCCCCATTCTGTCCCGCGGGTCTCCCGCACAACTGGGGGGTGGGATATGGGGGACTGCACGAGCCCCTCCTCCTCCAGCTGTAGAAGAAAAGGTTTGATCTGATTTATTTTTTTAAAAAAATCACCCGGCGCCTTGGGAACCGCGAGTCCTTAATAACCCTTAGCTCAGGGGTCCCCAGTACCGGGCCGTAGCCCGTTCGGAGCCGGGCCGCGCAAGCGGTGGGCGAGCGTGCTGAAACGCGCAACTCCATTTGCGCAAATGGAGCTGTGCGTACGGAACCGTCCCTTCCCCCCCCCCCACCGGTCCCCAAAGCTGGAAAAACTGGACCACTGCTTTAGGAGGAAACTGGGGGCAAACGGAGCTGTGCCATTTGTGCAAATGGAGCTGTGCATATGGAACCGTCCCTTCTCTCCCCCACCTATCCCACCCCACCGGTCCACAAAGCTGGAAAAATAGGACCACTGCTTTAGGAGGAACGTCTGGGCAAATGGAGCTGTGCATACGGAACCGTTCCCTTCTCTCCCCCACCTACCCCCCTCCCACCGGTCCACAAAGCTGGGAAAATTGGACCACTGCTTTAGGAGCTGTGCCATTTGTGTAAATGGAGCTGTGCATACGGAACCGTCCCTTCTCCCCCACCCCACCCCACCCCACCCCACCGGTCCACAAAGCTGGAAAAATTGGACCACTGCTTTAGGAGGAAACGGGGGGCAAACGGAGCTGTGCCATTTGTGCGAATGGAACTGTGCAGACGGAACCGTCCTTTCTCCCCCCACCCCCGACCCCCCACCGGCCCCCAAAGCTGGAAAAAATTGGAAACTGTGGTCTGGCTTCCTCCACCCCCCCCCCAACAGCCCCCCGATCCTCGACCTACTGCACCCCACCCCCAGCCCTTCCTTCCCCTCCCCCGCTGTTTATCCCAGGAGTTCAAAACTTGCGCAAAGCGATTGTCGTTGCTCATCAGGTTGGTTTTTTTTTTTTTGCAAAGTTGGGAAAGCAGCGTCGGGGGAGGCTTTTTTGGGGGGGAGGGGCCGTCTTTAAAGGAGAGGGGGGGGTTCTTTCGTTCTTGCTTTCTTCCCCCCGCACCCCATCGCACCCTCCACCCCCATTCCCTTCCACCGCCTTGTCCCCAGATCGCCTCGTTTGGCACGTCCCCTTGTGCTGATCCGATGGGGGTGAAGTCCAACTTTCGGGAGCAGCTGGGGCTCCCCTTATCGGTCCGATCAGCCGAAGTAGGCAGGGACAAAGGTCAGGGGTTGGGCACCGGGGTTACAAAGAGATCATAAACCTGACCCGGGAAAGAGCCGGGCGCTGCTCCTGCTGGGGGAGGCTCTTCTTTAAAGGAACAGAAGGAAGGGGAGGGTTGGGGAAAATCGAAAAAAGCAGGCGGGCGGGCCCCAAGGAGAATTGGAAAAAAAAGAACACACACACACACACACACACACACACACACACACACACACACACACAAAAGCAAACCAGGATTAACAGAGCAGACGCACGCACACACAAACACACACATTTGAATCATCATTTTTGCCCCTGGGAGAGGCAATCGCTCTTTAAGCCGGGCGTGAGGGTCGCTCTGCCCCCTGCTGGTGACAAGGTAAAATTGCGACCGCTACAGGTAGTCCTCCAGGTACGACAATGGAGCTCGCCCCCGTCAGATGTATGTTGCACAGCGTTAAATGAGCTTCGCCCTGTTTTTACTTTTTTTTGCCATAGTTGTTAAGTGAATCGCTGCAGTCGTTAAGTGAATCCCACGGTCGTTAAGTGAACCTTAACTTTCGCAGTGGCTTTGTTTGGCAGAAGGTCGCAAAAGGGCATCGTGTGACACTCCCCCTCCGGGACCTGATCGCCATTTAAGACCTTCCCAGCCGGCTTCCGAGAAGCTGAGTTCACGTTGGGTGTCAGATTCGCTTAGCGACCGTGGGATTCACTTAAAAACCGCAGGGATTCGCTTCACGGTTGCGGCAAAAGAGGTCTTGCTTAGCGACAAGAGAGTTTAGACTCCCTGGATTCCCCTCCAGTCATTTGCTAAAGGACCGTGGCAAACAGACTAAATGGCCGTCTGTAAGCTTAGTAAACTCGGTGTATGAACTGACACTGGGACAAGTTGGCTGTTTAGAATAGAACAGAACAGGGGTCTTCAAACTTGGCCCTTTTACAACGTGTGGACTTCAACTCCCAGAATTCCTCAGCCAGACACTGCCTGGGTGAGGAATTCTGGAAGTTGAAGTCCACAAGTCATCAAAGGGCCATAGTTCCCTCACGCTGGCTGAGGAATTCTGGGAGTTGGAAGTCCACAAGTCCTCAAAGGGCCAAGTTGGAAGACCCTTGGAATAGAATCACAGAGTTGGAAGGGACCTTGGAGGTCATCTAGTCCAACCCCCTGCTCAGGCAGGAAACCCTATACCATTTCAGACAAATGGCTGTCCAGTCTCTTCTTGAAGACTTCCAGGGTTGGAGCATTCACTGCTTCTGGAGGCAGGTTGTTCCACTGGTTAATTGTTCTCACTGTCAGGAAGTTTCTCCTTAGTTCTAGGTTGCTTCTCTCCTTGATGAGTCTCCATCCGTTGCTTCTTGTCCTGCCTTCAGGTGCTTTGGAGAACAGCTTGACTCCCTCTTCTTTGGGGCAGCCCCTGAGATATTGGAAGGCTGCTATCATGTCCCCCCCTGGTCCTTCTCTTCATTAAACGAGACATCCCCAATTCCAGCAACCGTTCCTTATATGTTTTAGCCTCCATTCCCCTAATCATCTTTGTTGCTCTTCTCTGTACTCTTTCTAGAGTCTCAACATCTTTTTTACATCGTGGTGACCAAAACTGGATGCTGTATTCCAAGTGTGGCCTCAGCAAGGCCTTGGTGTTAACACTTCACGTGATCTTGTTTCTATCCCTCTGTTAATGCAGCCCAAACAAACAAAATTGAAATTGCGAGGGCAATTCCCAGCATCCCCTTATGATTCCCTTGGAATTCTGGGAGTTTTTGCTCTACATTGTGTTGGCTTTAGGTAGTCTTTGACTTAACGACCATTCATTTAATACCGGTTCAAACTTACAACCGCAGTGAAAAAAGTGACCTATGACCCTTTTTCACACTTACGACCGTGGCTGCATCCCCGGGGTCATGTGATCCAAATTCAGGCACTGGGCATGTATTTGTGATGATTATAGCCATCCTCATGTGATCACCACTTATGACTTTCCCAACCAGCTTCCAACAAGCAAAGCCAATGGGGGAAGCCAGATTCGCTTAACAGCTTCATGATTCACTTAACAACTGCAGTGATTCACTTAACAACCGTGGCAAACAGGTCATAAAATGGGGCAAAACCCACTTAACAACTGCCTTGCTCAGCAACCATAACTTTGGGCTCAATTCTAGTCATAAATCAAGGACTACCTGTCCTTGACTTACAATGGGTTCATTTTGTAACTTATGGCCGTTTTTCACACTTATGACCGTTGCAGCATCCCCAGGGTCATGTGATTTCCATTCAGATGCTTGACAACTGGCTCGTATTTGTGACCGTTGCAGCGTCCCGGGGTCACGTGATCCCCTTTTGCGGACTTCCGATAAACTCAGTGGGGAAAAGCCAGATTCACTTAACGACGGTATTCCTAATTGGCGGAATGCAGGGATCCCCTTCACGAACGTGACGAGAAGAGTCGTAAAACGGGGCAACTTAACAAAATTCCTCACTTAGCAACATACAGTCTGGGCTCAGTTGCGATCGTAAGTCAAGTATTGAGAGGCAGAAAAAGGGCAACATCTGGATCCAGGTCTGACGCTCTGGCTGGCTGGGGCTGATGGCCCTTGGAGTAGGACACATCTGGAGAGGCCAAATGAGTGGCATTTGCCTCGAGGCAGATTCCTCTTGCGCCAGGCTGCAGTAAGTGGATTTAGAGATTTTTTTAATTTTTTTTTTTAAGGAAATCTGTAAATCTTTGCAAGCTTCAATTCTGCCCATCCGGTTTTGATCTTTGCCAGTTATCATTCGAATTTCAATGCTTTATCCAGGCTTCCCACGCATGTGCTTTAAGCCATCTTCAGTGCTTTTCCACCCACACACCCATCAGAATAATTTCCTTGGCATCTTTTTAACAACCGCCCCCGCAACGCTGCTCGTGGATGCTGACTCTGAACTGTAAAAATTCAGGGAACCCCCAGGTGGCAGCAGAGGGCTACTGTTTTCTGTATCTCTACGCTGCCATCTAATGGAAATCTGGATTTTTGCACCCTGCGTTGGCTTGTCCTGTAATTGCTTTCACCCAAATTGCTGCTTCACTCGATTTTCAACTATTGGACCTTGAAACAAACAAACAAACAAACAAAATTGAAATTGGGAGGGCAATTCCCAGCATCCCCTTATGATTCCCTCGGAATTCTGGGAGTTTTTACTCTACATTGTGGAGATGGAGCAAGCTGGGTTTTCGGAAGAAAGCTATTGGAAGCGTTGGAGATCTGGTTACAAAAATCCGGCTTCCTGCAGACATGTGAGACTACAATTCCCAGCACTCCCTTAGGATTCCCTTGGAGTTCTGGGAATCGTGGCTCCAAAGTCTGGAAGGCACCCAAGTTGGAGATGGAGTCGAGCAGGAATTCAGAGGAAAGCTAGACCCAGGCTACAAAAACCTGGCGCCCTCCACATGAGCAAGACTACAACTCCCAGCATCCCCTTAGCATTTTTCTCAGAACTCCAGGTGTTGCTGCTCCATGGTCTGGAGGGCGCCCAGTTGGAGATGGACTGTAGCAGAACTTGAGAAGATGCTTTTAGAGGCCTAGCAGCACAAGACTACAACTCCCAGCACACCCTAAGAATTCTCTTGGAATTCTGGGAGCTGCCACTCCACACTCTGGAAGACACCTAAATGGTAAGTCTTTGCTAGCTCCCACCCATTCTCCTAAGCCCCGCCCCCGACCAATCCTCTTTTCCCGCCTCTTTATCAACGCCGGTCGGGGGGGGGAGGCGGGAAATAGTTACGCATGCGCACACCGGCCGCTTCCCTGAGGGAGCAGTTTCTTCACAGTTCAGTTACGTTACAAGCTCGCAATATAAATAAAAAATATCGATCGGCGCGGCGTTATATCAAAGCAAAAGAGGCGGCTTGCTTGGTCTCTCACCCTCAGCCTGGTGTCCCTCCACCTCAGAATTAGTTGGAGTTAGTTCCCGTTATCCTGGGGCTGAGGAGGATGGTGGCTGTAGTCCAGCAAGGAAAATAGCGTTTATTGTTTGGGAGGGGGAGATTTCCCCTCAAAATGCCCACTGCCTTCTCTGCTACTTGGCTTCGATGGCGGCTGAGGTGGAGGAACCACATTTATAGGCTGGCCAAGGCAGGGAATTTTCAAGGGATGGAAAAGCCATTAAACTTGGTTATAACCTTGTTAGAATGGTGGTTTCCACCTGGGGTGAAGTGAATCACTGAACTGAGGGGGGGTTTGAGGTTTGGGGACAAAGAATAACTAGGAACCTCTTTATTTTCTGAGACTTCCTCTTTGCTTCATTCCCTTTTTTCCCTCTTTTCTCGCTATTCCTTTCCCTTTCCTTCCTCTTCTGTTTTCCTTCATGCCCATCTCCTTTCCTTCCTTCTCTTTTTTCTCCTTCCCACTCTCCCTCTTGTCAAATCAATACAGATCCATCAAATAAGCAATTAAATACCCATAATGCATCCATAAAAAAAGTAAAATAATAAAAGTAAATAACTCTAAAGCAATACAACTGCTTTACAAGTGACAGCCATGGGAGGAGAAATTATAATAAAAGTGATCAAAAATCACACCAAAACCAAATCATATAATAATTAAATCGACAAGAGTTCAAAGCAAAATAATTTAAGGATGGCAATAACTATTCATAAACTTGTTTGGACAAGTTTCACCTTCAGTAGTATGTCAGATCTATATTCTTTCAATGTCAAACCTATTCTCAAATGGGTGCTCATCTCCTTCCTTGTTCAGAGATTGCCCCCACTCAAAGCGCAAATCCAGTAGTTTTAAGAGAAGCCCCTATAAATCCTCACTATTTTCATGTTGCTTCTGCCCTCAAATCAGTTTTGAAATGTGAAAGTCATTCTGGAGTCACAAGATGGTAAAAAAAAACACATAAATCCTTGACCTACTGCTTTAATCCATGACTGAATCATATATAAATGGTATCTATTCCCATTGATTAGATTGTAATTTATCATGCTTTTAACAATAGTGGGAATGTGATAATGAAGAATGATTTGAGTTGCAGTTTTCATGATTTTTACATTAAAAAACCTCAAGGCCCCCTTCCCCCTGCCCTATCTTGCATCAGTGTCCTTGCACAGAGCAGCACAAAACCTGGATTCACCTTGCCCTTGTGCAAATACCTGGGTCCCCTAATTAACTCTTAAAAGTCCCCTAATTAACTCTTAAAAGTCTTAAAAAGTATTGCTTCACTGCAGCTGGCAACCAGATTTAACGATTACAGTTTTTCCCAGCCTGATTTCCAGATAAACTGGATTTCAGTTCCCCTAATCCCTAACCACCATGGCCAAAGATTAGATTCAGAGATTATATACCAGCGAGCAAATAAAAAAAAAAAAATCAAAGTACCTGATTTGGCAAAAATATCATGTTTTTGTTTTGTACAGTAATGTTGAAAGAATGAAGATCACTGATGGTCATCAACCTCCAGCCAGAACTGGCAGTAGTCAAAAAATAATAAAATGGGAGAAATCCAGAGCCACTAAAAGAAAAAGTTGGGGAAGAAAACAGGATTTCGCCATAAATGTGACGTATGCTACTGCCTAGGACATGTTGGTGTTATGAAACCATTAATATGCTGCCATAGCTTTGATATATGGCAATTCATCTTAACATCTGTTCCTCCATTCTCTCCCTCCCTGTTATTATGGCTGCATCCTGAACCCCATGGATCCATGCCAAGAAATGGAGCAAGATTGCCTCCCTTTATGCTTGAATTTTTTCCCCCTCATTTTCTTTTTCCTTTTCCCTTTTCTGAAGCCCACATCATTTTAATGGAATAACATTTTATTTCTTTTCTTTTATTTGTTATTTGTTGAACTCAATGAATAGTCATTAATAGTGAGTATGCAGTTGGAAAGTAGCCGGATCTATTGGCCTAATACAGGGGTAGGCAACCTTGGCTCTTTTATGACTCGTGGACTTCAACTCCCAGCACTGGCTCGGGAATTCTGGGAGTTGAAGTCCACGAGTCATAAAAGATAAGGTGACCAACTTTTTTACAATGAAAAGGAGGACACAAATAAATTGAAGAAAAAAATATAGTAAATAAAAGAAACATTTTATTCATTGCAACAATAATACCGACAGCTTGCATGTGCAAAGTTTGTCAGCCAGGTGTTTTGGTGCGCTCAGCAGCAATTCCTATTGGCTTTCGAAAGCCAATAGGGGGAGTAGCACAGCTCATGCAAAAGTTGAAAAAAAAAACATCAAAAAAAGGTGCCGGAATGCCATTCTGAGTGTTCTATGAGGAAAAAAAAAAGCCCTGCAAATTAATCTTCAAATATTGAAAAGGAGGACATGTAGGAGAACACTTTTCGAGGGAGAACAGAACTTAGAAAAGGAGGACTGTCCTCCCTAAATGAGGACGGTTGGTCACCTTATAAAAGAGCCAAGATTGCCTACCCCTGGCCTAATATAATTGCAATCATCCTTTTTCAGCCCATGTAAGGCCAGACCGTACAGTAATTTATTTATTATTTATTTATTTATTTATGAGACTTATACACCGCTTTAAGTGCAAGCACTCTCTAAGCGGTGTACACCAGTAAGCAATGTATATATATATTTACATTGCCCCCAACAATCTGGGTAATACTCAGATGATGATGGTGATGGATGATGTGCTACTTTCTGCCTTCCTCACCGTCTTTTAAAGAAAGGATATGTGGATAAAGAAAGGATAAAAGAAACTAACATAGTCAACATTTAATCAATTTAGCAACACTAACACAATATTTGATACAAATGAATCCTTCCGCTGCTTATATCGTCTCCACCAGGCCCTCATATGTAATGACGGAATGTTTCACCTTTGTTTCCAGTCCAGTATATTTATCCAGCCTTTTCTAAATGCTTGTTTTTTCCTCCTACTTCTCTCCCCCTCTATTTTTATAAATAATTCGCTTAATTTATGTCACCTTTCCATTCTATTTTTCCATCCAATTCTTTTTTTATAAAATTCAACATATATTTAGAATGAAAAAAAGAGCAAAGGCCAAAATGCAGAAATAAAAAAATCAGTTTCAATTTTCTTTTACCGGGGTATAAATATAAAAAAAACACCCTCTTGTCCTATGGTTACAGCATTGTTTATATTTTCTCTAAGATCTTTTATTTTTATTCTAATCTTCAAAAACATACATCATGACCATTTTTTTTCTGCTTCCTGCAAAAATTCAAATTCAATTACAATTCTTTTTAGAAAACAATCTGACACATCCTTATTCACAATAGAAGCTGAGAAAAATCTACCTAGCCTTTCTGCCTTTCAACATGGATTGGTTTCATTGCAATCAGTGCTTCAGCCAAGAGAAATCTGACTTCTCAGTTACTAGCTGTGGACACATATTTTGCCAAAAATGTGCTGGTACAGGTAAGTATGAAATGTATTTTTCTACTTTAGAGGCTTCTTTGTGTGTGCGCGCCATCCAGCACAAACGGAGTACTGTAAAAGTCAAAGAAATTAAAATGATGACCTCTTGGATACTTCTGTGTCATTTCCTGGGTAACAGTACAGATATTTTTTGCCACATTCTAAATTGATCTACAGCTCTGAGATTTGGGGTGGTTTCCTATCAAAGTGCCGCCCAACCCCAAGTCTCCATCACATTTAGAGATCAGCCAAAATCCTTATAAAGAGAATCTAAACAAAAATTGGCTCGCTAATTTTAGAAAAAAAAAACATCCATTTTGCAATTTGTGGATTATGATATGTGAAATATTTCAGTGTCCTATTAACAATTTTACATTTTAATCTTGTTAGATAAATGCCCTTCTTGTGGAACAAGCTGCAAATATTTGTCTCTAAAAGATAATGTAAGTTCTAGTTTCTGTAAGAAAGATTCCTTTTTTCTTTCTTTTTGGTATCTCTGAACTCAGACTTTGTATCCCAATCTATTGGGTGAATGTGTCAAATATTTAAATTATAAGAAGCAAGAAAACCAAATAGTGAGCAGGATTTAACTGGAGTGTTAAACAATGAGTTTAACAGAGCTCTGACATTAGTAGAAAGTGGATAAATATTAATTTATAAGAAACCAAACAAAAGACATTTCCTGAAAAATTGGGAATGATTTATTATGTACTTTTAATTTGTAAAAATATTCAGCTACCTGGCAGTCGGGATCTCATTGTGTATCCCAATTATATTATGGAGAAAAGTATTCAAATACTGCCCATCAATGTTGTGTACTCAATTACTCAATGGAATCTATTTAAGAAGGCTTCTATAAAGTTAGGTGAGAGAAGAAAAATGATTTAAAAAAAATTACTTATTTCAGAATATTTTTCTTACTGTTTTTCAATGATCCAAAAGTGGTATTCTTCATACTACCAGTATATTACCTTCAACTCCTTAGAAAAAAAGCAGGAGAAAATATGATGACATAAAAACTATAAAAAAATCAAAATCCAGAGTAGCTGGATAGACATAAATTCAGTTGGTGAAATGATATTGGAAAGGTGATATTTCAGTTATACAACCAATTAAATAAACTCTGAAAAATTCCATTTGCTTCGCCTTTTACGTTATAAAGAATTTAACCCTTATCCACCCCTTTGTCTGCTTTTCTGGCCTTCAGATGAAACAAGAAGAAAAGAAGTTTTTCAAAAACCCTGTTGAAACAGCGCTCAGCTATATTGCTCATATCTCTCAGGTGAGAAACCATTTTGGGTTACGTTCTCATAGATTTTAGTTGCTAAAAAGAGGAACAGTGATCAGAACAGGTATGTAATACTGAAGTTATTCTGACCTACTTAAAGTGTTCGGAGGCCTGTAGAAAACATGAATGAACTACAACATTTCCCCTAAAATTAAGATATATTTTATTCCATTTTTAATAGCTATTACACAATGGATGAATGATCCAATGTCCACTAGAGGACTGGTTAATAACCAATCTGGGGAAAGGTTAATTCTGTAGTAATAGCGGTCCTCGTTTGCCAAGAAAGCTAATTAATTACAATAATAAATCTAGATAAAAGAGCCAGATAAATGTTGTGACAAGCTAGTTAATCATCAGAAGAAGTTTCAGCAGAGTCAGCAATACCTGAGCATTAAAATCCACCATGATAATCCTCATCCTAATCCCATTTCTTCAACTAGATAGCCTAGCGCTCAAACAAAGAACGGGAGAGGAACCTTTAAAGACGGAATGGATCTGCATTTAATTCTACATCCATTCAACAATTGTTTTTATTTATTTTCTCACAATTCTATTGAACTGAACCAAGTTTACAACTATTCTTCATTAGATCAAGACAACGGGCAAAACTGCTACCTTGTGTTCAATATTCCGCACAGGAGCTTCTGGTAAAAGATAATCCGGTATCTTGCAGTTGGATAAAAGACAGATCTCCTTTCCTTTTTATGTTTGTTCAATACAGGCTTTAAGTGCTAGAGTGAAAGATAATGTATAATCTTGATTTTCATAATGAAAGTTTGGCCTCAAGGGGGTTAAAAGAAAGGAAGGGTGGTTGAGAACAGCAATCCATGTAGTTTCCATGTAATCACATAAGCCCCCTTGTCATCTCAGCAAGTTGATCTGCAAACTCAGAGAACATCCGAAGTTCACTCCTGAGAATGATGCGCAGATCCTGGTTTAGATAATAGCGCATCATTTTCATTCATTCACATGAATGCTTTATATATCACATTTTAAAACAGAAATTTCCTAGTACAGTTTACAAAAAAATAAAAGAACGGCAGTATTATATAATTAATTGCACCGGTGATAAAAACAGCCCTTACTTTAAACTATTTATGCCAGCGGTTCTCAACCTGTGGGTCGGGACCCCATTTGGGGTCGAACGACCATTTCACGGGGGTCGCCAAACAATGCAGTCCGCCATTTTTTCCCCCCTTTCCTTAGCTGTGCTACTCCCTTTTATTCTATTGGCTTTTGAAAGCCCATAGAATAGACTCCCTTGAATAGAGTCTAATTCTATTGGCTTTCCAAAGCCAATAGGAATTGTCCAGGCTGTCTCTGCCCTGCTGAGCCCGCCAAAAGTCCCATTCTGCAAACGGTGCTGCACCAGTTGAGTTGTCCTCCACTTACAACCGGTTGAGTAGTCCTCGACTTAGAACCGGTTGGGGGTCACGGCATTAAAAAGGTTGAGAACCACTGATTTACGCCCTGGGAAAAATAAAGGGCTCCCCCTGCTGTTAAAAAAACCACACAAGTGAGCACCAACCATATGGGAGGAGATTCCAAAAGTTGGAAAAAAGTGAGAGAAGGGTTGTTTTTTTTTAGTCCCAAGTAAAGATTAAGAAATCCTGATGGATAAATATTTTAACTGCTGTGTTTCTATTGTTCTCGTGTTTAAGGGATTTGAGGGTTATGGCACGCTTTCCTAATGCACTATTTAAGCTGTAACCAGTTGTTACAGTACGTACTTATTTCTGATAAGATCCTTTTTTTTTTCTGTAAATCAAGCAAGCAGTTGTTGAACAAGCTGTCAAGCAAAAATGACGCACGTGCCAGATATTCAAATAAGCAGTTCTGTACACTATTGATTTTTTTTTCCCCTAGAGGTCCTCTTTAATTCTAAAAGTTAATTCTTAATTTCTCATGGTTTAGAAACAGTTCTGGGGGGGTAACTGAGAAGGAAAGCCAGAAAATGTAATCCAAGACAATTTATACTATGATAACTTGGTTAGACTTTAAACTGTTGTAAGATTCCTTGCTATCATTCAACTCACCTTTTGGATAATATTCATATCGTCTTGTTCATTTTACAGCTTTAGAAACACAAGTCTGAACTCTTTGCTCTGTATAATATATGCCTTGCAAACACAGAACACAGATCACACCCCCGACTAGATGGAATATTAAAGTAAATATATAAAGTACTATTACATGATTTGTCCTTCTATTCAGCTACTCAGTTCCAGGGCTGGAGAATCTGTGGTCATTATTTAATTTAGAATATTTATACAGCCACCCATGTTACATCAAACTCTGGGCGGCTCCCAGCTAGCAATTAAAACAACATCAATAATATAAGGCAACATCATAAATATACCTATTAAAACCATGAATATTAAAAAATCTGGCACCATAATTAGGGTTCCACGTGCAGGCTATTGTTAAACTCTGTCGTGCACCTCACCTTCTCACAGGACTTTTGGGAAAAACAAGGTCTTGTGTTTTTTTGGGAGAATAACCTCTCTTTCAACTGGAAACAAATTCCTCGTGTGTCTAATCACACTTGACCAAATAAAGTCAACCCTTTGGACTCTGGACTTTGCCCCTTGTCCTTTGTCTTTGCCCCGCTCCGCCCCGCCCTTCCATTCCATTCCAGCTCAGCCCATATAGGCCCTTTATATAGACACTGTGCATTACTGCCAGTTCTGTGCCAATTCGGACTTGCAGTATGATTGAATTATTTATTGTTTTATTCTCAATGATTGTTTTAATTTTGTACGCCGCCCTGAGTCCTTTGGGATTGGGTGGCATATAAATCAAATAAATAAATAAATACATTCTAATTCAAACATCTTATAAAATAATGCAAACACAATAAAGAACAGTAATAAAACAAATAACAATCAGTACGCCAAGGAACAAACTTAACAACATGCAATCCATATCAGGAGGGTGAATATAATTACAAATTTATTTATTGCCCCCAACAAAAGGGTGGGAACCAATCTGATCTTAGGAGGAATGGTGCTCCAGCAAAAGAAGTCAGCTGCAAGGATTCATCTCAGTGGGTTCCTGAAAATAAGATCCAGAAAGAGCCCCCAGTCTTACTGAGTAAGCATATGCCACTTGGAGAAAATGATCCCATAGATAACAAGACTTATAGGGCTTTAAACCAGAAAAGTTGAGTTGTAACCAGAAAGTTGAGCTGTAACCATAACGAACCTGGTGACCAAGTTAGTTCTCAGCTGAAGTTTCTAGAGCAGCGGTTCTCAACCTGGGGGTCGGGACCCCATTTGGGGTCGAACAACCATTTCACGTGGTCGCCAAACAACACAGTCTGCCATTTTTTCCCCCGTTTTCCTTAGCTGTGCTACTCCCTTTTATTCTATTGGCTTTTGAAAGCCAATAGAATAGACTCTCTTGAATAGAGTCTAATTCTATTGGCTTTCAAAAGCCAATAGGAATTGTCCAGGCTGTGTCTGCCCTGCTGAGCCCACCAAAAGTCCCATTCTGCAAACGGTGCTGCAAGTTGTCTGCAGCAAAGGCGAGCTGTCTGGAAGTTTCCACCCCTCTCTGCTGAGCAAGTACTAAAAATGTAAGGCCAGGGGTGGGAGGTGGGAGGCCAGCGGGCGCAGGGAGGGTTGCTGGCGCAAGTGGGGCCCAGCGGGTGGTCTTACCTCCTTTGGGCTGGGCTAGCTGGTGGCCCAGCCGGTGGTCAGCCTGCGCCATCTCTGCCGCTTGCCAGCTACGCCTCGGCCAGCGCAGGGGGCGGCACCACGGATCCGCGGCGCTCCCGGGCAGGGAAAGTCCTCGACTTACGACCAGTTGGGTAGTCCTCAACTTACGACCGGTTGGGTAGTCCTCAACTTACGACCGGTTGGGGGTCACGGCATTAAAAAGGTTGAGAACCACTGTTCTAGAGGGTCTGCAAGAGTAGCTCTAGATACGGCACAATGACGTGTCATCAAATGATTGTCAACTCTTAGCAACATTATGGCAATCTAAAAAAAGAGGAGACCAAGACACGAATGACAGTAAGCGGGGCCTTCCAATCCAAGAAAGATGTTGATGGACCAATCTTCTCATCAGCCATTGCTATTGACCATCTTAGTGTGGGAGTTATATTGGAATAACACCCAGAATGACAAAGGCTACCGTGATTTGTAGGGATGGGTCCTGTACCATCCATATGGAAGAGATCTCCTAGTGAGTGATGTACCTAGATTTGAAAGGTTCCACATGCTGTTTCATATACGTATCTCTAAATGAGTTGGGAACCTCAGATCAAATGCTGAATTTGCTTGAAATCCTCTTCTCTCATGCCTTCTGATTTTCTTTCTAGGTATGGACATTCCAGAAGAGCCAGATGGATTTGCTGGTCTCTTTCTATAAAAATAATGCTTCAAAAGCTGAAGGAGCACTCCAGCAAGCTCTCCATAAACTAACTATCCAGGAAAAGTGAGATATGCAGGTTGTGTTCATATAACAAAGGAAAATAGTATAAATGTGTTTGCGTAACACAGTATGAATATTGAATGATCCTATTTCTGGGGTCATAGAATCCACTGAACATGCTGTGTATTACCCAAATAAGCTGCTCCATACCGTACCGTAAGCCACAAAGACAACCTAACCAAGATTCAAAATAAGGTTAACAGGTTGTGCAAATGCAATTGCTAGGTCTTTCATTTACCTGCCTGGCATACTTTGTGAATACAGCCTCTTAAGTTTTATCTGTAGGGATTAGTAACGTTAAAATGATTAACTTTACAAGATCTCATTTCATATTGTCACTCAGTTAATAACATTAACCAGTCGATCAAAGGTCCATCGTGACTTCTTAGGTCAGGGGTTCTCAATCTTGGCAACTTTAAGACTTGTGGACTTCAACTCCCAGAATTCCTCAGCCAGCTTTGCTGCCTGAGGAATTCTGGGTGTTGAAGTCCACAAGTCTTAAAGTTGCCAAGATTGAGAACCCCTGTCTTAGGTCAACCTCCCACTTTGTTTACATAAAATACTTAAAATAAAACTTTTTTTTCCCCGTCCTATATCCACAAAGCCATTCTTTCCTCTCCCCTCTTTCTCAACAGAAAGTTATTGAGTAGGTTGGAAACATCCTTCAGTTGTCCTAATTGGTGGTGGTGGGGGGGAAATAAATACTTGTTTTATTTTTGAGGGAGATTAAAAACCGTGGCAAGCAAATAGGATTATATGCTTTTCTAAAGACGACCCCAGGCTACTGCTCCCTTCTGATATCGGCCGTTAAATGTTAAAGCATGTTGATAATTTGCGAAGTGAAACAAATAGCTTGCATGGCCCCAGAGGCAGCCCTCCCGCCTTTATTCTCATCACCGCTGAAGTGTTCTCTAGTGGGCTCTAAAGCATCGAGGCATATTATTATCACTCTCTTTCTGTTTCTCCCTGCCTGCCAAACTTCCATACGTAGAGAACTAGAGGCCGTACAGAAGGAAAACAGGGAACTGAAGAAGAAGTACTTCAACCTGAAGGTAAGACGTTTGGCGGAAACAATCATAGTTTCCCTTCTTTGGTTTCTTGTCACCCTCTGCTGGCAGCAACGGCTTCTGCTCTTCTACTTTATTCGTCGAGAGTAAATCAAACCCTTTTGCGTGTTCGGGGCCCGGCTGGTGACCCCAAACCCTCCCTCTTCTCTCAACAGGCTTTTCCCAGACACCACCAAAGCAGCAGGTCAGTATGTCCGTTCATCAGGATTGGCAGCCCATGAAGCAGAGGCATTTGTATTGGTATTTGTATTTAATTTTATTTATATGCCGCCCAATCCCAAAGGACTCAGGGCAGCGTACAGAGTTAAAACAATCATAAAACAATAAAATAATACAGTCATACAGCGAGTCCGATCATATCCCGCCCCCCCCCCCCCCGGGGACATCAGCCCCAGGCCTGCCGGAACAGGAGAGTTTTAATGGTTTTCTTAAAGGCCGGCAAGGTGGGAGTAGTTCGAATCTCGGGGGGAAGTTGATTCCACCAGGTCGGAGCCACCACAGAAAAGGCCCTTCCCCGAGGGCCCTCCAGCCGACATTGTCTGGACGACAGGACCTGAAGGAGGCCCAATCTATGGGACCTCACCGGTCTCTGGGAACTGTGCGGCAGTATGCGGTCCTGTAAGTAACCTGGCCCTATGCCATGAAGGGCTTTAAAGGTGATAACCAACACCTTGAATTGCGTCCGGAGACCCACAGGAAGCCGGTGCAGCTCGCGGAGGATAGGTGACACGTGGGCGTACCTTGGCACGCCCACAATCGCTCTCGCGGCTGCGTTCTGAACCAACTGCAGCCTCCGAACGCCCTTCAAGGGTAGCCCCATGTAGAGCGCGTTACAGTAATCCAGTCTTGAGGTGACAAGGGCATGAGTGACTGTGAGTAAAGGCAGTACTATAAGAGAGCTTCATGGCAAAATGAAGAGCCATAGGCCAGCCCTGAAAAAACCGGAGGAAGAAAAAAAACCCAATATTTAGGGGGTGGGTGAATGGGGAGAGTTATCCTAACTGATCAAACTCATTTTGATTTGATGCCAGAACAGCACCCCAAAGCCGGTTGCCGTCACTCCTCCGTCACAGACAGGTAAGAGATATAAAGATCTCGAATCACTTCACCAGGTTCAGGGTAACATTTTGCGTATGTGTAGATATTTGCATGGGCAGAAATATATGGATGTTTGCCCGGATCTCCGAGGGCAACGTAGGATATGGACAGGTATATCCAGCTATTAAGATTTCTTAATATCTCAGCCCAACATTATGTCTAGCAGAGTTAACCGTGACTGTAACCCTCTCATACTTTGCAGTTACACCGCAACCTATTTTCCAGCGCTCCAGTGAGGTAGTCAGGTAAATGTGTGGGTTTTTTTTTAAATTAGGGGTGATTTATGCTATTCATAGTTTTTATCAAAAACTCCTTGGACAGTTTTTGTAAAAAAAAAAAAAAAGCTAGCAAAAGTGCTACATTCTAGTATGCCAGTGGTTCTCAACCTTTTTAATGCCGCGACCCCCCCACCGGTCGTACGTCGAGGTCTACTCAACCGGTCGTAAGTCGAGGACTACTCAACTGGTACAGCACCGTTTGCAGACTGGGGCTTTTGGCGGGCACAGCAGGGCAGAGACAGCCTGGACAATTCCTATTGGCTTTGGAAAGCCAATAGAATTAGAGTCTATTCAAGAGAGTCTCTTCTATTGGCTTTCAAAAGCCAATAGAATAAAAGGGAGGAGCACAGCTAAGGAAAAGGGGGGGAAAATGGCGGACTGCGTTGTTTGGCGACCCCCGTGAAATGGTCGTTCGACCCCAAATGGGGTCCCGACCCACAGGTTGAGAACCACTGTAGTATGTCTTTTACAAAAATAGCTTGAGTCCACACAAAAATCCCAGTGGGATGGTGAAAATATCCCGAAGAGATAGTTTGTTTTCTGGCAAAGGGTATTTTGGCTAAGTCTCCCATGGCAGCCACTATTCTGAAGGTGCTCCAGATCCTGAAAGATTGCATAAAGTTTGCTAACTTGCTCAGATTTGAAGAGAGGAAACAGGGTTTCCTTTGAAAAATCAGAATACAGAATACCATAGAGTTGGAGGGGACATTGGAGGCCACCTAGTCCAACCCCTTGCTCAAGCAGGAGACTCTATACCAGTGGTGGCGAACCTATAGCACGCGTGCCAGAGGCGGCGCTCAGAGCCCTCTCTGTGGGCACGTGTGCTGCCACTGCCAGCAGCTTGTGCAGGTCCATTAGGCTTCCGCCGTCGCCCTGCACAAAGGAGGCGAAGTGATCAGCTAGCAAGCTCAAGTAAAGGTGGTAGATCACCCCCAAACCAAGCAAGTCAAAGGCCACCCCGAGCAGGGAAAGCCGGATCCCCATCAGCGCCACGGCCCCCAGTCCCAGCTAGGATTGCGTGCCTCCCCCCCATCTATGCTGGGCCTCCTGCCCACCGCCCCACCCGCCAGAGATCCCCTGGATCTCCCCCAACCCTGCCTGGCCCCCATAGGTGTCCCCCCCATGAGCAACATCGAGGTGGCCATGCCCACCCCAGCCATGCGCACCCAGTGGGCCATGCCCCCATGCCCCTCCCCTGAGGGCACCACAATGCTGATGCAGCTCTGGCACTTTGCAATAAATAAGTGGGTTTTGGGTTGTGGTTTGGGCACTCGGTCTCTAAAAGGTTCGCCATCGCTGCCCTATACTACTTTTTCAGACAAGTGGCTGTCTCTTCAGCGATTTAGAATAGGCATATTCTATCTGAGCTATGGAATGGAGTGTCAGCACTTCATTCCACATCTTAGAACAGTGGTTCTCAACCTTTTTAATGCCGCGACCCCCAACCGGTCGTAAGTCGAGGACTACTCAACTGGTGCAGCACCGTTTGCAGAAGGGGACTTTTGGCGGGCTCAGCAGGGCAGAGACAGCCTGGACAATTACTATTGGCTTTGGAAAGCCAATAGAATTAGACTCTATTCAAGAGAGTCTATTCTATTGGCTTTCAAAAGCCAACAGAATAAAAGGGAGGAGCACAGCTAAGGAAAAGGGTGGGGGGAATGGCGGACTGCGTTGTTTGGCGACCCCCGTGAAATGGTCGTTCCACCCCAAATGGGGTCCCGACCCACAGGTTGAGAACCGCTGTCTTAGAATCTTCTGGCTGCGACTATGGTCTCTTCAGGCTCGCTCCCGTACAGCAAAACCTGATTATTATACTTAAAAAGTCCCCATAAAGAGTACTGTGCATCCGATTGCAGATTAACTTTCCAGTTGTTGTAGTGACAGCTCCTTGTGCCTCTTTCATAGCCGCTCATCTTCAATGGATTCCATTTCTTCCAGAGTCAGCCACCAGCCAAGCTGGCAGGTTAGTTTCTGCCATCGCTTTTCTTTTCCCAGGAAAGGGAAACGGGATAGACTGCTTTTGTTTCCTGCAGTCATTTGAAGTAGTTTTGAGAATAAAATTCCCTCGATACCATCTGCCCAAATGAAAAGCTGTCTTTGGACACAAAACATTCTGGACTCTTAGTTCTGCTTAGCTGCACGTGGCATGGCCAGAACCACTGTTTCCTTAGCAGTAATGTGGTTAAAAAGGTGGTTTCACTGGGGAAACCAGAAAGCCCCCAAACCCCAAACTGGTTTATCTGCAACAAAGAACAATTAATAATGTTAGCTCTAAGGCTACTGAATGGTTTAATTGTTCCCTTTTAGTACTTTCGCTCCGTTAACCCTTCATCTGTTAGTGTATTTCCATATAGGTTTTGTTTTTCATAGTTCTTAATATTTTTGTTATGATTTTACCTAACTCGTAGCTTTGTTGTACGTTGCTCCGAGTCCATTATACCAGGGATAGGCAACCTTGGCTCTTTTATGACTCGTGGACTTCAACTCCCAGAATTCTTGAGCCAACATAGCTCAGAGTTGAAGTCCACGAGTCATAAAAGAGCCAAGGTTGCCTACCCCTGCACTATACAAATGAGATAAATGAAAATTCCTTTAAACCTTTCTCCCCTTTATTCAGCATGCCACGAGAGTCCCCAGAATGACCCCAGCGGTCTCTGCTAATGGTAAGAAGTGTAACTCTCAACAAACAGTAAATTTCTGCCATATTTAGATTCTGGGCAACAGAGAGCCCAAGGAAATAAAATCAAGAATCTTCCAGGGTATCCTTTCTACAGACAAGCATCCTTTCACAGCTTATTATTTGGAACAGAATTTATTGTGAAGAGAAACCCCATTCCTTCCCTGTCATGAATGATTTCTGTTCGATCTGCTCACCTTAGATACCCTTTCCCCACATGCCTATCCTTAAACTTGAGCCGAGGTGGCGCAGCAGTTAGAGTGCAGTACTGCAGGCCACTTTAGCTGACTGTGTTCAGCAGGTCAGCGGTTCAAATCTCACCGGCTCAAGGTTGACTCAGCCTTCCATCCTTCCGGGGTAGGTAAAATGAGGACCCAGATGGTTGGGAGCAATGTGTGTATATATATATATATATATATATATATATATATACACACTTAAAGCGGTATATAAGTCTCATAAATAAATAAATAAATAAACTTCCTATCACCTTTCCACGTGCTCTCCACCATTCATTTCATGCGTAACACCTTTACCTTCTATTTGGCAGCCACTCCGTCTTCCGCCTCCACGCAGAGCTTATTCTATAGGTGAGTCAGAAAAGCAGGGGAATGGGGGGGGGGTGTCCTTGCTGATGGTGCTGCTTACATATAGTTATACAATGTCAGTTAAAAACATTTAACTGTTGTCTTCCACAAGAATCAGGACTTCTGTCAACTCTTCCCTCCTTTTTAGGGCCTCTCCTTCCGTTTCCCATACCCCCAGTTTCAATGTCTTCGGTCTTCAAACTCCGATGGCGAGACTAAGTCGGAGTGCTAACAACCCTGGGCAGCCACAGGAAACTCCATACTTCAACCTCAGCATCTTTCCTGGTGAGGAAAGAGTTCCTCTTTGGCTAATATATGTTTATTCCATATTGTTTTTGTGCAGTAATGCACTACTTTCGGTTGCAATCTAGTTTCTTGAACATGAACTTGGTTTATCATGATTTGTAAACAACAGGTGTTATTTACAAATCGTAACATCTAAGGCCCAGTAGCTACAGGTGAATCCCAAAGCAATGGATTTAGCTTGAGTGACCCCCCAAAGTTGTCACTGAACAGTACTGTGTAAAGTAACAGAAGGGGAACCATACACAAGGAATAATCACATCAATTGTGCCGTATTTTAAGTAACTTTTAAAACTTTGCCCTACTCTCCTTTTCCTAGAAAAGTCCTCTTTTCTTTTGATGCGTGCCTGACATCACCAGCCTGTCTAAAGTATATCGTGCAGTTTTAACCCTGGCATTATGTATTCCAGAATAGTTAGACAAACTAAGGCTTAGCGTGAGATGCAGATGCCAAAATTGACTAAGATGTTAAGATAGCCCTTCAATTCCCATAGACCAGGGGTAGGCAACCTTGGCTCTTTTATGACTGGTGGACATCAACTCCCAGAATTCCTGAGCCAGCCATGCTGAGGGGAAAGGGAGACGTTTCCAAGCTGAGCCAGGCTGGCTCAGGAATTCTGGGAGTTGAAGTCCACGAATCATCAAAGAGCCAAGGTAGCCTACCCCTGCCATAGAACTTACCCTCTTGTCCAGTTTCCTATTGCTTTTGTTTTACAGATCCAACAGGTGCTTCTATGCCTGACCACCACAATGCTGAAAGACTGCACCCCCGACAGGTAAAAGTCAGATTGTAGACAGGTAGTTCATGCTAAGAAAGGCTTCGTCCAGTTCAATTGCTTTTTCTTTCTCTTGTCATTCATAGCTGGGATTCACACCTCACTCTACACCATCCTTTTCCCACAGGTAAGTGAGACCAACGTGGATTCTTCATTCTCACCCTTTCATATGTTACATCGCACAGCTTTGTGAAAGATGATGAATGTAATCCATACCCAGGTGAAATTATGGGTCTCCTCCATCCCCCACCCCAACTCTAGTTTTCATCATCCTTGCCAGTAAGATGCAATAAGAGCCGAGGTGGTGCAGCAGTTAGAGTATAGTACTGCAGGCCACTTTAGCTGACTGTGTTCAGCAGGTCAGCGGTTCAAATCTCACCGGCTCAAGGTTGACTCAGCCTTCCATCCTTCCGGGGTAGGTAAAATGAGGACCCAGATTGTTGGGGGCAATGTAAATATATATATATATACATTGCTTACTGGTGTATACCGCTTAGAGAGTGCTTGCACTTAAAAGCGGTATATAAGTCTCATAAATAAATAAATAAATAAATAATATCGAAAATTTTGCTGCTAAAATCAATTTGTTTTAGCAGCAAAATTTAAGTCCCAGCCTTACCTGTTAGAAGTCTTAATGGCAGCTTCCAAAGGAACAAAGTCCCAATTTTTTTCTCATTCCCCGTGTTTTCTGTTAAACTGAATTTGTAGTATGTTAGAAATTCATTATTTACCATTCTCAGAAATTAGAACATAATTTTGCTGAGCAAACTAAACAGTGATCAGAATTTAATACAGTACTAAACTGAGAAGACTGGCTCCACGCAACTAGTTAATTGCAACTTTCCCCCAGGTATTCATCCATCAGCCAAATCCATCAGCAATAATGGGGATGACCAAAGCAGCTCTTCTCTTAAACATCATCCTAATGTTAGATTGCAAGACAGACTCTTCTGTGCAGACTTCCTGCAGCATACGTTCTTTGAACATTTGAGCCCTGATTAAAAAACAATCCATTAATAATTGAGTGATGCCATTAGGAGACGTTGTTTTGATTAAAATTCTATTTAAATATTTTTTGTGACTTGAAATAAGCCATTCACAGCTGCTTGAAGCCAACCGGTATATGCATCGTAGTAAATAAATAAAAATTATTATACAAGACAAAGCATATTTGTGGCACTTAGCGTATGTGACATAATCTTAAAATAAATGCCTATAAATCTTTTGAGGAAAATCGCTAAAAGTAGCTGGTGAACTCTGCAGTAGCATTATTGATACGTAGTGTTTTAACTGTCAGATTTAGCCCATTAAGTAACCTGCGAGTCCTAGCTCCAATCTTACTTTGTGACTAGATTTGCTAAGAAGAAAAATGTATGTTGGATGTTCTCTGAGCTAAAATCCTTTGTGTACTACTTCTAAGATGAAATATTCAAACAATTTGATCCAGGTTGCGCATAATATACGATTATCGTATTTGCAACCAACGTTGTTTCCCAGATTGAAATGGAACAGATACACTTTAAAAAAAGACTATATTAAAGAGAAAGAGGAAAAAGACAGATATAATTTACTGAACAGAATCATCTAGTAACTCACTCAATTTATTACGTAACCAATCCACAAATCAAATTATTATTCTGCTCAGTTCTATCCTGGACAAATTACAGCCTTTGAATGTTTCACTAAGTACGGTACTATAATCTATGTACCACTTTTTCTTTATCTAAGGTTCATTAGCTCATTTCAGTACTTTTAAATTCTCTTGCCTGGAGAGGCAGAGGCTATTTTTGTAGAGGTTCTACTTTAAAAAAAAATTGAAAATGATATTTAATTAAATAATTTTTTTAAAAAGTACAGATGGTTAGTCTCTGTCTAGTCTCCTACCTCTTAATACTTTCACAAACTTCCAAATTCCTCTTTTCTGTCAAAATAATCTCAAAAGCTATTCTCAGGATGTATGGGTTTATTTTCCCGTCAATCTGGGGATAATGAGAGTTGGACAGAGGAAGATAGCAAGCATTTAGGAGCGTTTGCCATTCTTTTTGCAAGAGGCCACTCTTTTTATCTTACACTATCTCTAACTGGCATTCAATTCACTACATCAAACCAACTAGTACAGACCAGATATATGACCTGAATGGAAAAACTGGATGACGGGGAAAGCTGGTGAATCAAGGCACTAACGGAACAAGGAAAAGAAAACAATCCAACTAAGCAAAATGATATGAAAGTCACATGATAAAGAAGGACCATCGGGAGCAGATATTAGAAGTCGTGCCAAAAATGTTTTTTTTTTAAAATAAAAGAGAATGAAAATGGAAATAAATGACAAAAATATCCATTTGAATATAATATCTACAATTATCATCTTGTGTACCAGTCTAAAAACTAACATTTTTTTTTTAGTCCCAACGTATCTTGAAGGCATGAAAACAGGAAAGTTAGCCTTAGTCTTGTCTTCTAACTTTTCTTTGATTTCAAAGAAAAAGCAAAGCATAAGCACTGACAAAGCAAACAATTACTTTTAACTGTTTGAAAATAAAATGTAGTTGGTATGTGAGCTTCCACCAGTCAAATCTTATCTATGATTTTCATAGAATTTGAAAAGAGTGGGGTTTGCCACATCTCTGCCACTCTGGTAACGAACGATCCAATTTTTAAACTCGAATAAAAAAAATAAATAAATGAATTGGAACAAACAGAATCAAGACAGGCACATCCGAGCGTAAATGAAAAAATATTTGTATTCCAAGCCGTAGAAAAGGTAACAAAATCAGGCAATCGTTGGGCTTTGGGGTTTAGCGACCTAGACAACAAATTTGTAACGATTTAAGGGAAAATGCTCGGGGAAACAATACGAAACTGAAAAATGCAATCAACCGAATTAAAGCTTTATCAAAAGAAATCGTTTTGAGACCCAGCAGATTGCCGAAGGGATTCATATTACGGCCACTCGCATCTAAACCCCATTTTTATACCACCGTGATTCTGCCTTGATAAACACTGAATGGAAACAAAACTATTTTTGTTTTTAAATTCAGAGGCTCAAAGGAAAAAAAAAAACACATTCTAGAACGTGAGTGACGGGGGTCACGGCTAACAGCAGGAAATGGCTGGAGCAGAAACCCTCTCTCTCTCTCTCTCTCTCTCTCTTCTCTCTCTCTCTCTCTGCTCCTCGGAGAAGTCCAAAACCTCCAGCATCCACACACAAAAAGTCCTTCAGTCTTCCTCCTCCTCGTCTTCCACATCCTCGTCTTCGTAATAGTCTTCGTCCTCCGCCTTTATCAGGGCTGCCGCCACCTCTTCGTCCACCTCGTCGTCTTCCCCCAGACACACCTCGACCTCGCAGGGGGCCGGCAAGTGTGAGCGAAACCACTCCAACACTTGCTCGGCGCTCATTCTTGATTTGCGGCAGAGCATCGGCAAGTCGTGCTCCTGCAGCTGCGCGTGGGCGGCCCAGTACCGCTCCAGGGGGCTCGCGTCCGGAGGGTTGGCACACGGCTGCGGAGGAGGTCCCGAGGAAGCGGGCTCCGGACTCTGCCCCGCATTGTCCCGGAACCATTTCAGCTGACCGTGTTTCAGGGCGTAACGCGTGTCTCCAAACCACTGGATGATCTCTGCTCGTGGTAGCCCAGTGACCTGCTCCAACTGGTGATAGTCCTCTCGCCTGGCCCACTGCCGATGGAGGAAGAAGGACTTCAACAGATCCAGCTGTTCCTTCGTCTTCCGCCGAGGCTTCCGTAAAACCTCCGGCAAGGGAGTTTGCTGGTCACTAACAGAGGGCTGGTGGTTTTGACGGTCCGCGAGGCCGGCCGCAGCTTTAGAGGAGGACGGGGCAGCTTTAACCGGAGAGCCCAGCGGAAGGCTCACCGGGTGGTGCCCGCCGTTAACCGCGGGCGCGATGGGCTCGGCTGGTGGTTGGGACGCCGCGGGGAAGCTCCAGGCCATCGTGTGAGAATCCTGGAGGCTGTAATCCAGGCCCATCGTTGTGACGGGTGGATAAGCACCGGAGGAAACGGTCTCTTTGGCATTCTGAAAATTCACCACGATCCCTGAAGGTTCAAAATTTCCCTGAGGTTTCCTGTAGCGGGGCGCGTCGTTTCCCTGCGGTTTCCAAAGGTCCTGAGTGATCGTCCCAAGTTCTTTTGTTCCTTGAGCCGTACTGCAGTGGTTGAAGGAGGTTACTAGAGGTTGCTGGTTCTCTGGGTATTTGCTGGAGTAGTGCAGAGGGTGGGGAGCCAGCTGGTGGTAGGAAGGGCTTTTGCACGTCTGGGGCCAGTAGTCGCCCTCGCTGCCAGCAAGCAGGCAGCTAAAGTGAAGTTGGTCCTGGTGGTAGATGAGGCGAGCCCGAGTCTCTTCGATCTCCTCGGCGCTCCAGCTGATGCCGCAGCGCAGCCGCTGCGCCATGAACCAAGCCTTCACCTTCTCCATGTGCAGGCCGTGACGCAGGCAGAGCAAAGCCAGGTCGGAAAGGCTGGGGTAGGGGAAATAGCTGAACGTCTGCAGAAGGTGCTGGTTCCCGTCAAGGTCGCTCGTCTGGGCCGCCTGGGTCCACACCAGCTGGAGGTCCTCGGAGATGGGCGGCAAGCAGATCAAGCCTGGCGGGGAGCCGAGGCAGCCAGAGGCGTCCTTATTGGAGGGCATGGCTGCGGGGGGCCGGGAAGCCTTCTCTCTTTAGGAATCAGCTGCAGCTTTCCAGAAGCACTGGAGCAGAGGGGAAGAGGAAAGAAAAGAGAAAGAGACCTAGAATGCATAAACTGTAGGAGAAAATGTACAAAGAGTAGTAAATAAATGAGGCAAGGATAAAGCAGAGAATCCAGAGAAAAGGCGAGCGTGATTTTTGGAGATCTTTAATACCCCAAATCCATTTTTTTCCTCTGGTCACTACCCAGCACCTGGGCACTACAACTCCACAAGTTACAGGTCACACATCTGAGTGCTCTCCTCTACACATAGAAAACTATTGCCGGTCTGAAAGAGGACAGCGCACCTAGACCCAGACTTCTGTGGGCTGGATCATGACGAAAGAAGATACCAGAGAAGCATCTTGTCAAGTGAATCTCATTGTCCAAGGTGGCCCCAATGCCTCAGCATCACAAATTGCTTACTTTTCTGCATTAACAGAGCCTCTTGTCCCGACAGTGCATTTCCTACTTATTTTGGTTTCTGTGTCAGAAAGATAACACAACGTCTTTCTGTAAAAAGACATTTGCAACTGCTCTTCCTAGTCCTTCTCTTCTTCCATGTGGATTTGCAAAATAGCATATTTTACTTGGCCAAGAATCTCCCTGTTCCGCTTATTACAGTAACTAGAACATATCATCATTGTCCTATTAGGTTTCTGGACCAAAAAATATTTCTGCGCACCACCCATTTTAACGTAATCCCTGAGATTTCTCATTGCCCCGAGCTAAAATGTGAGTGGTTTTGGCTTAACGCGAAGGATGAAACGTTCAACGTACAGTAGTTTAATAAACTACAGCTTCTAATTTGGCTTACTGAACCTTGGTTAATCAAACTATGGCTTAGTACGAGGATGAACTAGGTCAGGGGTAGGCCACCTTGGCTCTTTTATGACTGGTGGACTTCAACTCCCAGAATTCCTGAGCCAGCATGGCTCAGCTTGGAAACCTCTCTCTTTCCCCTCAGCGTGGCTGGCTCAGGAATTCTGGGAGTTGAAGTCCACCAGTCATAAAAGAGCCAAGGTGGCCTACCCCTGACCTAGGTCTTTATTTCAATTCTGTTACACAAAAGGATGGAAAAGCGTTGAGTTCCCGCTTACTCCTCACAAGTTTGCTAAAGCCAACTTCCACCTACCTATTCCCCCGACATTTGGGGAAGCTTTTTTTAATCCGGAAAGTCTATTTGGAGGAACCGGGGGTGTTTCAAAGCACAATAATTTATATAACCCGGGAACTTAAAACCCGGAGAGGTAATAAATCGAAAACAAAATGCAGCGCCAAGCCCATTGTGCTAATCAGACTGGAGAGCCAATTTGCACTTTAACAGCCACGTAAAAACAGATGGCTTCAACTTAGCAAACAGATCATTATGGAAATAACGGGGCAATTAATGCCGGTTTAAAATGAGGTGCCCGAAGTCAAAAATTCATGGGAAACTGCTCCATCGCAGCCCCCCCCCCACAAAGCCAGAGTCCATCACCTCTTAGTAAATCCTGCCACTAATGGAATAATGGGTCTTGCTCAGTAAATGCACTTCAGGAGGAGCAAAGCCTTTTTTTAAAGTGTGTGTGTGTGTGTGTGTGTGTGGGAACTATCCTGAGCCAACCTCTGGAATGATGACTGATGTAAACACCACCCAAAACCTCTCCTTTTCCAGCCTCGTGTCCCCAAAACGTCCTCACTACCCCTTTGTTTGTGGGTCCCCCTACTCCAAGACTTCTTCAGCGGCCTTCCCTTCCCGCCTCGCCTCTCACCCCTGTCTTAAAACCCCTTCACTGAATTCTGGATGTTGTACTTACTTTTTTTTCCCCTCCCATCTCAGGAGTTTCCTTCCTTCCTTGTCTTTCCTATTCCCTGCAAGGCACGCTGGGAAACAGAAGGCGGAGTTTGTCACGCCAAGGGAAACTGGCCCTTTAAGGGGGGGGGGCTGCTAGGGACCTAAATGGGGGGGGGGTCCTAATGTTTTCTTTTCCACCAGGGTTTTTCTAAGTTGCCTCTGGCTTTATTTTTTTCCCCCTCCTCCTCCTTCATCTTTTGCTTCTCCAGTTCGCCTTCCTTAAAATCCTCTTTAAAAGGAAAAAAAAAGAAAGCCTAATTTAAAACTGAAATGCGCCTCCTAAAGCAGTGTTTCCCAAACTTGACAATTTTAAGGCATGTGGACTTCAACTCCCAGAATTCCACAGCCAGCGTTGCTGGCTGTGGAATTCTGGGAGTTGAAGTCCTCATGCCTTAAAATTGTCAAGTTTGGGAAACACTGTCCTAAAGGATGCAAAAGCCGGCTTCTGCCTTTTTCATGGGAAAGTTTAGAAAAGCGGAGCCGAATAAACCGAGATTGTGAGTTTGATGGAAACGTCCACAGTTTAACCGACAGACCTTTGTTTGCCTCTTGGTGCCAATCGCACTCTTTCTAGCCTCCCATGCTCTCCCCCCCCCACCCCGGCTGCCATAAAGGGCTTTCTGTGAAATGGGGATAATAGCTGTGCAGCAGCTGCTTCCCAGGGGAGCCGGCAAGACAAACACAACGGGAGGCCAGACAGTACTCGCTGTGCAAAGCCGGGCGCTTTTCCCAAACGGATGCTAGCATCCGTCCGCAGTGGCAGGTTGTAGCTACTCACTTGGCAAGGGAAAAGATGCTACTACCTTACCGCAAGGTGCTGCACCGGACCTCTTGACAAGCAAGTGTAAGATTGTACGAGGCTCTTTCAAGAGGGAACGCAATTTGGAGAAAAGTGGCACAGCCAGAAAGCGGCTGTGCAGGCTGGGCTGCGCGCGTCCCAAGGTTGCTTCTCAACTGCTCCCCCCTTTATTAAGGTCTCCCCTAAACAGCTGCATCCATCTCTTGCTTTACTCTCCCAGCCTCCATGCCAGCCCACCCCTCTCTGGGGTGGGGCAGAGCTACCCTCTGGCTCACTCATATCCCCCCCCCCCAAATCCAGAGGTGGCTACTACCCATCCCTTCCTTTCTCCTTTCTCTTTCCCTCCACGCCACCTCTTGGGACGGGGTCCTCCTCCTCCATCACCACCACCACCATCCTGCATGCTGCTAAACCA
This sequence comes from Crotalus tigris, assembly GCF_016545835.1. Taxonomy (NCBI): domain Eukaryota; kingdom Metazoa; phylum Chordata; class Lepidosauria; order Squamata; family Viperidae; genus Crotalus; species Crotalus tigris. Next base: position 29,119 of record NW_024096742.1, read on the forward strand.
GTGGTTCTCAACCTGTGGGTCGGGACCCCATTTGGGGTCGAACGAGCATTTCACGGGGGTCGCCAAACAACGCAGTCTGCCATTTTTCCCCCCCTTTTCCTTAGCTGTGCTCCTCTCTTTGATTCTATTGGCTTTTGAAAGCCAATAGAATAGACTCTCTTGAATAGAGTCTAATTCTATTGGCTTTCCAAAGCCCATAGGAATTGTCCAGGCTGTCTCTGCCCTGCTGAGCCCGTCAAAAGTCCCATTCTGCAAACGGTGCTGCACCAGTTGAGTAGTCCTCGACTTACGACCAGTTGAGTAGTCCTCGACTTACGACCGGTTGGGGGGGGTCGCGGCATTAAAAAGGTTGAGAACCACTGTGCTAAAACAAACCAGCATGGGCTTTTGCTCAGGACTTGCCGCTTAAGGAACTAGTCCTCGGTGAGGATGGGCACTGCAATCCCAAAACAGTCACTCGAAGCAGCTGCAAGGGCCGTCCCAGAGAGAGGGGAACCTGTGGCAGCCATTTGTCCGAAATGGTATAGGGTATAGGTATAGGGTTTCCTGCCTGAGCAGGGGGTTGGACTTGATGGCCTCCAAGGTCCCTTCCAACTTTATTATCATTATTATTATTATTATGGATCATCGCACAGTCAGCCAGATGTTCAGACTGGATTTGGCATTTTGTCTACCTATCGAGTCCTTACCCAGGACCTGGGATAGGCAGACGTGGATGTTCGACGGTATTACAGATATCGTCGCAGGATGGAAGCAGTTCCTAATAAGGCCGCCTTTTGCAATTGACTAATAGCAAATTTGTCAATGCCGATGGTGTTCAAGTGGTGCTCCAGTTGTTTTGGGATTACACCCAAGGCGCCTATTAACTTTTGGTGCCACCCTTGCTTGCTTTTGCCACAGTCTTTCTATTTCTATTTGTAGGTCTTTGTATTTTGTTATCTTCTCCAGTTCTTTCTTGTCTATTCTGCTGTCTCCAGGCACTGCCACGTCCACTATCCAGACCTTTTTGTCTTTCTTATCGACAATTGTTAAGTCTGGGGTGTTATGTGGCAGGTGCTTGTCTGTTTGAATTCATTATATTATTATTATTATTAATAATAATGATAATAACCACGCGTGTCTGCGGGGCAAACCCTCCTCTGCCCCGCAGCTCCCCTACTTGGGACCACCGGCAGCCCCTTCCCCAAACCGCTTCCTCCCCACCACGAAAAGAGAAGCGGCGGGGGAGGGGGCTCAACTCTGCCTCTGCCTCCCCGCCCATCCGCGCGGCCTTGCCCTTCCTCTTCCTCCCCTGCCGCCTCTTTGTCCACCACTAGCACCCTCCAACCCCCCCCCCCGCTCTGAACCCCAGGGCCCATGCTCCACGGCCTCCGGGCTCGCCCACTTTCTCCAAGCTTCCCTTTCCAGCCTCCCCGCCCGCGACGCTGCCAGGCGCCGAGCGGCTGCCCAGCCCGGCCGCCCACCGCCGGTCCCCTTCCTTCTCCGCCTCGGGAGACCCTTTCGGGGCAGAGGAAGCGCCGGGGAACAAAGGGCGGGTAGGCCAGGCGTCTCTGCCCCGGCGTTGTTAGCAACCGAGCAGGGGGAAAGAAGGAAGCCGGGAGAGGAGCGGAGCGGAGCCGGAGGAGAAGCTGGGCTGCCCGGGCCCCGTCCCCGGCCACTCACCCGCTCGGCCGCGCTCCGGCTCTCCGCCTGGCGAGGGGGCGCTGGCTGCCGGGGCGCGGGAGAGGCTGGGCTGGCTGCCATTGGCTGGAAGAGCCCCGAGCGCCGGGCAGGGGAGGCTCCGGACGGTTCCGCGCTCTGCACGTGCTCAGAGGGCTCCCTCCGCTCATTGTGGCTTCACACGTTCCGGAACGTTCGGGGCCTTGAGGGGGGGGGAAGCGGCGGCGTGGCCTGCCGCCTTCCCTAGTCCCTGCCTGGCTTCCCAGGATCGCGGGGCCCAAGCTAAAGGCGGGTTGGGGAACTCGGGGGTTTCGCGGGTCGTCAGAACGTGGCCGTTCCCGCCGCTTCGGGCCTGCAATAGGTCCCCGGGTTAAGCGAGGATCCGAGTAACGGGTTCGGAGAGACGAACCCGGGCCTGCGCTCGTGTTTCTCTTCTCTTGCTTCATCGGGGCAACTTTTAACAACGGAGAACGCCAGATTTCTCCTCCTCCTCGGTGCAAATTCTCACCCTTCCTAAGTCTAAGCCATGGTTTACTAGGCAAACCCCGATGGTTGGTTTCAGATGCCATCTACCAGTAAAAGTGGTAAATTGTCAGCTAAAAACTGGGAGTCCCCAGTTAGAATCGCATCAGGGGCACAAAGCCAACCGGGTGATCTTGGGCCAGCCAGTCAATTGCTCTCAGCCCTAAGAAGGAAGCAAGGGCAAACCACATTCGAAAAAAAAAATCTTAACCAAGAAAACTCACTTGTCCAGGTAGTCTAAAACAGGAGGGGGGAAAAAAAAAGAAGCTATAAACCATGGCTGACCAATTTCAACAGCAGATAAACTTGTATATCTTGTCACTTAACAATGGTTTGGCTTGCACCTTTTTCCGAATGAGGTTTATGAAGAAGGGATTTTAGACCCGTTCTGGAGGCTCATTCAAAGGAGGTAGTCCTCATGACCTGTCGCTTAGCAACAGTTCCAATGGCTGCCTGTCTGGTTATGTGAGTGCATGTTGGGCATATAATGATAATAATAATGATAATGGAGGTCATCTAGTCCAATCCCCTGCTCAGGTAGGAAATCCTATACCATTTCAGACAAATGGCTGTCCAGTCTCTTCTTAAAAATTTCCAGTGTTGGAGCATTCACAGCTTCTGGAGGCAGGTAGTTCCACTGATTAATTGTTCTGACTGTCAGAAAATTTCTCCTTAGTTCTAGGTTGCTTTTCTCCTTGATTAGTTTCCATCCGTGGCTTCTTGTCCTGATTTTAGGCGCTTTGGGGGATAGCTTGACTCCCTCTTCTTTGGGGCAGCCCCTGAGATACTGGAACACTGCTGTCATGTCACCCCTGGTCCTTCTCCTCATTGGACTAGACATACCCAATTCCAGCATGTTCCTTGTATGTTTCAGTCTCCAGTCCCCTGATCATCTTTGCTGCTCTTCTCTGCACTCTTTCTATAGTCTCAACAGCTTTTTTACATCGTGGTGACCAAAACTGGATGCAGTATTCCAAGTGTGGCCTTATCAAGGCATTGTAAAGTGGTATTAACACTTCATGTGATCTTGATTCTATCCCTCTGTTAATGCAGCCTAGGACTGTGTTGGCTTTTTTGGCAGCTGCAGCACACGGCTGGCTCCTATTTAAGAGATTGTCCACTAGGACTCCGAGATCCCTTGCAGTTACTACTATTGAGCAAGGTACCACCTATATTATATATCTGTGCATTTGGTTTTTCTTACCTAAATGTAGAACCTTACTTTTTTCCACCATTGAATTTCATTTTGTTAGATAGTGCCCAATGTTTGAGTCTGTCCAGATCCTCCTGTAACTTAAGCCTGTCTTCTGGAGTGTTGGCTATTCCTGCCAGCTTGGTGTCATCCGCAAATTTGATGAGTTCCCCATCTATCCCCTCGTCCAAATCGTTGATGAAGATGTGGAAGAGCACTGGGCCTAGAATAGAGCACTGGGCCATCCCACTACACACTTCCCTCCATGTAGATGCAGTTCCATTGAGGACCACACACTGCATTTGGCAATCATCTTGCATTTACAGCTCTTTGTGGTGTGCCGTAATCATTTTGCTGTGTTTTATGACATTTTTGACAAACACAAGTATCTTACTTCTGGCTTGGGGCAAAACGCTCCATAGTGAACAATACTTGCTTAACGACTGTCGCGTTCGCTTAATGACCATTGCAAAAAGGATGTAAAATCAGGTCAGTCACATGGATGATCTGTTTTGCGACCATTTCGACCTAGGACCATAATGGGCAGGCTGGCTGAGGAATTCTGGGAGTTGAAGTCTGCATATGAGAAATATTGATCTAGAGCAGGGGTCTCAAAACCTGGCAACTGGAAGACTGGTGGACTTCAACTCCCAGAATTCCTCAGCCAGCCACGCTGAGGAACTTGAAGACTGGTGGACTTCAACTCCCAGAATTCCTCAGCCAGCCACGCTGAGGAACTGGAAGACTGCTGCACTTCAACTCCCAGAATTCCTCAGCCAGCCACGCTGAGGTATTTGAAAACTGGTGGACTTCAACTCCCAGAATTCCTCAGCCAGCCACGCTGAGGAACTGGAAGACTGGTGGACTTCAACTCCCAGAATTCCTTAGCCAGCCACGCTGAGGAACTGGAAGACTGGTGGACTTTAACTCCCAGAATTTCTCAGCCAGCCATGCTGAGGACCTTGAAGACTGGTGGACTTCAACTCCCAGAATTCCCTAGCCAGCATGACTGGCTGAGGAATTCTGGGAACTGAAGTCCACCGGTCTTAAAGTTGTCAGGTTTGGAGACCGCTGATCTAGAGGTCAGTGTTTCTAAAGCCATTGTTAGAATAAATCCAGAGGAAACAATTTATCGGCAAACGCATCCATACAACACATACACCTAGTAGCTTTCACTCATTGTCTCCTGTTCCTCCATTAGCTTCGAGCTCTGTGTGAGGAAGTCAAAAAAGTCAAGATGCCAATTTTGTGCCTCTAATACTTTCAGGCAAGGCTGTTTCCCCCCATTCTTTTTATTACTACAAAAGGCTACAAAGATATCATTAAAAGGAGGGATTTGAGGATTCGTGCACAGGGCTGATGTCCGCTGATTTCAGAAAAACTGGGAGGTGGGAGGGGAAGAAAGGAAGGAAAAATGTCCAAGATGAGGTCCCAGGACAGACCCCCCCCCCAACTGCAGAGGGAAAGACTGGGCTGGGGTCTAAGAGTCCATAAACTCGTTCTCGCTGCTGAAAATATTTGGGCGTGGAAGAGAAAGCGATAAAAGTTGCATGCGGTTTGCAAGGAGCCGTGTAGAAAAGTGTAGGCGATTCAACGCTGGGTGCGCCAAGGAAGAAGAAAGCCTCTCCGCTCAATCCTGGCAGTTGGAACAATTGGCGTGGGCACCTCCATAGCCCTGGCAGTCCGGCCCCAAGCATTGGCAACAGGCGCTGTGAAACCAGCGGTAGCGCCAGGCGCCCACCGACTGACAGGCCGCGCGGCAGCGGCTCATGGACAGGCAGTCGTTGAAGTAAATGGACTGGCAAGCTGGCATCGTCGCATTGGGGCTCCTGTCAGCATCTGGGGCTGCCAGGTCTGCCAACGAGAAGGAGAAAAGTCGATAACAGGAACGCAGGCATTGGAAGGGACCTTGGAGGTCTTCTAGTCCAACCCCCTACTCAAGCAGGAGACCTTACACCATTTTAGACAAATGGTTGTCCAGTCTCTTCTTAAAAACCTCCAGTGATGGAGCACCCACAGCTTCTGTAGGTGGTTCCGCTGGTTAATTGTTCTCTCCGGAGATTTCTTCTTAATTTTGGTCCGCACGATATAAATAAAAAAAGATACTGAGACTAGAAAGACTGCAGAGAAGCGCACCAAAAATGATCAGGGGGCTGGAGGCTAAAACATATGAAGCAATTTATTGGATATGTCTAGTTTAAGAAGACAAGGAGCAGGGCTGACGTGATAGCATCTTCCAGTATTTGACAGGCCGCCACAAAGAAGAGGAGGGGGTCAACCTGTTCTCCAAAGCGCCTGAAGGCAGGACAAGAAGCAACGGATGGAAACTAATCAAGGAGAGAAACGACCTAGAACTAAGGAGGAATTTCCTGTCAGTGAGAACAATTAACCAATGGAACTACTTGCCTCCAGAAATTATGGGTGCTCCATCATTGGAGATTTTAAAGAAGAGATTGGACAGCCATTGGTCTGAAATGGTATAGGGCAATGGTTCTCAACCTTTTTAATGCCGCGACCCCCAACCGGTCGTAAGTCGAGGACTACTCAACTGGTGCAGCACCGTTTGCAGAATGGGACTTTTGGCGGGCTCAGCAGGGCAGAGACAGCCTGGACAATTCCTATGGGCTTTGGAAAGCCAATAGAATTAGACTCTATTCAAGAGAGTCCATTCTATTGGCTTTCAAAAGCCAATAGAATAAAAGGGAGTAGCACAGCTAAGGAAAAGGGGGGAAAAATGGCGGACTGCATTGTTTGGTGACCCCCGTGAAATGGTCGTTCGACCCCAAATGGGGTCCCGACCCACAGGTTGAGAACCACTAGTATAGGGTCTCCTGCCTGAGCTGGGGGTTGAACTAGAACAGGGGCCTTCAGACTCGGCCCTTTTATGACTCATGGACTTTAACTCCCAGAATTCCTCAGCCAGGCACGCTGGCTGAGGAATTCTGGGAGTTGAAGTCCATGAGTCATAAAAGGGCCGAGTTTGAAGACCCCTGAACTAGGAGGTCCCCAACCTTTTTGGTTTGGTGGCCTGGAAAAGGAGACAAGCACTATTACGCAGGTGTATGCACGCCTGCACCAATGGACTGCGTTTGAGTGCATGCGCGTGCAAAAATGAGCCGTGAGTGAACGCATGCACATGTGCAAACTGGGCGAGTGCCGCAAATGGGGCGGTGCTAGCATTGGCGGGATGCTCGGCGCGGCGCTAGTGCCGGAGGGATGCTTGGGGCTGGGCTGCGCTAACGTTGAGGGACACTCGCAGCGGCGCTAGTGTGAATGTGGGGGGTGAGTGCATGCGGCACGGTGGCCAAGAGGCCACGGTCCAGTAATGGGCCGCGGCCCACAGGTTGGGGACCCCTGGACTAGAAGACCTTCAAGGTCCCTTCCAACTGTGTTATCCCGTACGGCCCTCCCACTCGGGCTTACCTGTATGTGGTCCCAACAGAAGATGTCCAGTGTCCACATGGTTTTGCCGCAGTTCCTCGTCTAATGGCAGAGTTGTGATGCTCCAGCCTAGAGCAGGGTGATTGTTGGAGAGAGCCAGGAGCGCCCGGAAAAGGGATGGTACCGGAGACACCAAGTCGTGCATGGAGCTTCGCTGGGCAGGGTGGGGAGCGGACGAGACATGTTCATCACACAGACCTTGAGATGGGGACAACAACAAGGAGACCACAAGGGCCACTGTAATTACAGGGGGTGTGTCAGAATCCAATTATACTTCATCTCCAGTTATCAATTATAGAAAACCCCATTTCTGCCCTCTCTGGATTCTGTCACAAAGAAAGAGAGGGGGGGGGTGAACAAAGGGGCTTTATGGCCCTCACTTCCTTTGGTACAACTTCAAACGGTTTGAATGTGGTTAGCACCAAAAGGCCTTATCATAACAAAGGAGGCTATTTACCTTTCATGTAGTTTCCATCCAGCGGAAAGAAGGGAAAAAAGGGGTGGGATTGTAATGCCTGAAACTGTCACTGGAAGAGGGGGGTGATTGGGTGGGACTACTGGGGAACCCCTTAAAACCTCGAATGGGAGAGCTTGAACCCCAAGTGCTGTCTAGCACGCCTGCAACCACTTTTTCTTAATAAAGGATTCCTGTTGGAAGAATTATTCCAAGAGTTCTGTCTTCTTAAGATGCAAAGTGGGGTGGATCCTTACAGGGTACTTGACTTGCCACCACAACTTCCGTTGTTAAACAAGACTGGTTGTTAAGTGTTAAGTGCAGCGTCCCCCATGAATCACGTGATCAAAATTCAGACGCTTGGCAACTGGCTCGTACTTACGACGGTTGCAATGTCCCGGGCTCACGTGTTCCCCTTTTGCGACAAGCAAAATCAAGGGGGAATCCAAGCTCACTTCGCAACCGTGCTCCTAATGTGACAACTGCAGCAATTCGCTTAGCGACCGTGGCGAGAAAGGTCGTAAAACCGGGCCAAAACACCACTTCATCGCTGACTCCGCTTAGTGACGGAAATTCGGGGCTCCGTGGTGGCCATAAGTCGAAGATTTACGTAGATTTTTTTCCCCAGCTGAGGATGCTGGGGAATCCAGACCCATCGCAAAGAAGGCTGGACATTTCAAAAAAGAGGGTAGGAAGACCCCCTCCCCCCAATTCCTGCACCCACCTCGTGAAAATCTTGGCCCTTTTGACCCAGCGGGCAAATAATCTCACCTACACAATCGCAGCACGGTTCCCACAGCTTAGCCAGGCAGAATGCACATTCCCGACAGCACCGAGTACGGTTGGATTTGCACTGGCACATTTCCTGCCGAGAGAATAGAACAACGGAGTTGGAAGGGACTTTGGAAATCTTCTAGAACAGAGATCCCCAACCCCGGGTCTGTGGACCGGTACTGGGCCGCAGCATGCCAACAACCGGTCCGCACAAACAAGCAAAGCCCCATCTGCGGGATGTGGGCACCACATAAAACCACGCACCCTCCGGTCCATGGAAAAACCTCTCTCCATGGAACCGGTCCCTGGTGCCCAAAAGACTGGGGACACCCGGTACCAGGGTGTGGCTTGTTGGCCACCAAGCTATGGGAATACCTGGCAAGCCCCCCCATAATGCTACCACGTGGGCACTAGCAACCCTGTTTGTCCATGCGCAGGTGCGGTAGCACCGTCACCAGCATCACATGGGGGCTAGCGGCCTGTTTGCCCATGCACGCAGGCACCAGTGACCCTTTTGCACATGTGCGTGGGTGCTGCGGGTGTTGATCACCGTGTCCCAATTTTGATCAAGTGACCATAAGGATGCAACGATCGTTAAGTGTGGAAAAACGGTCAGGAGTCATTTTTTTTTCCAGTGCCGTTTTAACTTTGAACCGTCACTAAACGAACGGCTGTTAATCAAGGACTCCTTGTACTACATCCTCTTTGTCTCTAGAGCAGACATGTCAAACACAAGGCCCGGGGGCCAGATGCGGCCCACGACGTGGTTTCATGTGGCCCGCGAAGCCATCCTGGAAACAGTGAGGGAACAGCCCCCTCTGCCTTGGCCCTGGCCCAGGCCGGCCGGGAGCCAATGTACAATTTTGTGGTGGCCATCTTTGCTGAAACGCATTCAGTCTTAGCTCCACAAGGCCGTCTGGAAACAGCGAGGAACCAGCCCCTGCCGCATCGGCCCCGGCTTCTGGGTGCATGCTGGGGAGGTGTCGCCCTTTGTGAGGAATGAAGAAATGCACCATGCCTTGGCGCTTGCCCCGGTCCCACCCCCTTCTGCCAGAGACCCTCGGATCTGTCCCACTCTTGCCCAGGCCCCCACAGGCACCCTTGACGCGAACGATGTAGAACTAGCTATGCCCACCTAGTAGGCCACACCCACTCCAGCCATGCCCATCCAGTAGGCCACGCCCACTCTGGCCACACCTACCCCGCCCAGACAACAGCAATGCTGATGCGGCCCTCAGTGAAATTGAGTTTGACGCCCCTGCTCTAGGGGCTTTGGATGTCTGGAGATAGCAAATTTACGAAGGAACGATAATGATGACTCCTTTCTTTCCCAAACCTCCTTTGTTCTTAGTTTGGGAAGAATAGAATAAGAGAGCTGGAAAGGGCCTTAGGCGTCTTCTAGCCCAGAGGTCGCCAACGTTTTCATGCTGGCGGCCAGGAGAGAAAGGGAGCAGCTGGGAAATTTGCGCAGAAACGGGGCCGCGCACACCCACACAGCACTAGGGGCCCCATTTGCGTAGGTGTGCAGACGCTAGCCGCCGCTGCCAGTCCCACGTGCATGCTCTATCAGGCTGCGAAACCCACACAGTGCTAGCGGTCCCTGTTCGCACAGGCGCACAGGCGCGCAGGCGCTAGCCACTGCTGCTAGCCCCAAGCCCACACGCAAATGGGTTGTGCAACCCGCAGGTGCGCTAGTGGTCCTGTTTGCTAGCCTGCACACCTGTGCGAATGGGTCCGTGGGTGCTAACGTGAGCGAGGGCAAGTGTACGTACATGTGGGCCGCAGCCCATAGGTTGGGGACCCCTGTTCTAGTCCGACCCACTGAACGTTTGTACCCAGATTACGGCTTTTCGCAGCCCCTTACCTGCAGCAAACACTTGCTGACATCGCTAGCACAAAGGGCTTTATTGCACCCCTTAGCCTGGACCCCCACAGCCCACGTGGCTGCCACGAAAAGCAGAATCGGCCACCAGCCCATGGCTGCCAGCTGTACCTGGAAGAGGACCAATATATATTAAGAGTACAGGAAGTCCTTGACTTGAACCACAGTTCAGCCCAAATTTCTGTTGCTCAGGGAGACAACTTGGTTGTGCAAGCTTAGCCCCATTTTACGATCTTTTTTATAATAATAATAATGATAAAGTTGGAAAGGACCTTGGAGGTCATCTAGTCCAACCCCCTGCTCAGGCAGGAAAGCCTACACCATTTCGGACAAATGGCTGTCCAGTTTCTTCTTAAAAACTTAGTATTGGAGCATTCACCGTTTCTGGAGGCAGGTTGTTCCATTGGTTAATTGTTCTAACTGTCAGGAAGTTTCTCCTTAATTCTAGGTTGCTTCTCTCCTTGATCAGTTTCCATCCGTTGCTTCTTGTCCTGCCTTCAGGTGCTTTGGAGAATAGCTTGACTCCCTCTTCTTTGTGGCAGCCCCTGAGATACTGGAACACTGCTATCATGTCCCCCTCCTCTTCGTTAAACTAGACATCCCCAATTCCAGCAACCATTTCTTATATGTTTTAGCCTCCAGTCCCCTGATCATCTTTGTTGCTCTTCTCTGTACTCTTTCTAGAGTCTCAGCATCTTTTTTACATCGTGGCGACCAAAACTGGACGCTGTATTCCAAGTGTGGCCTTACCAAGGCCTTGTAAAGTGGTATTAATCCTTCACCTGATCTTGATTCTATCCCTCTGTTAATGCAGCCCAGCACTGTGTTGGCTTTTTTGCCAGCTGCAGTTGTTTTGCCACAGATGTTAAGTTAGTAACCTGGTTGTAAACCGAATCCAGCTTCCCCCCCCCCCCGGTTGACTTTGCTTGTCAGAAGGTCGCAAAAGGGGATCACCTGACCCAGGGACCCTGCGACCGTCATAAATAGGAATCCGTTGCTCAGCGTCTGCATTTTAATCACATGATCTCAGGGATGCTGCGATGATCGTTGAGTGTGAAAAACGGGCATCAATCTCTTTTTTCAGTGGCCTTGTAACCTTGAACGGTCACTAAATGAAGGGTTGTAAGCCGAGGACTACCTGAACATTACATGCTCAGCGGTCGCCGTGCCTGCCAACTCTTCCCCTCTCTTAAGAGCACAGAGATGCAGGATTTAAAGTTCATCCTTTTGCTAATCGGAGGACATTCCTCTCTATGGCAAGTTTCCCGACTTGGCCTGCTTTAAGACGGGTGGACTTCAACTCCCAGAATCCCTCAGCCAGCATGGGATGTCTGCTGGCTGGGGAATTCTGGGAGTTGAAGTCTGCACATCTTTAAAATGGGTAAAGTTGGAAAAGCATGCTTTATTGTATGTAAAACGGGAGTTTTTTTCCTTCCTTCCTTCCTTCCTTCCTTCCTTCCTTCCTTCCTTCCTTCCTTCCTTCCTCTTTTTCCCTCCCTCCCTCCTTCCTTCCTTCCTTCCTTCCTTCCTTCCTTCCTTCCTTTTTTCCTGACACAGTGACAGTTTTCTCCCTCAGCCCATCACTCTGCTCAGCAATTCCCTCAGTATTGTCTCATGTCTAAGTATATTTACCCAGATAGTAGGGCTGTATTACTATTATCCTTCTCGACTTTTTCTACTACCTTCTCTTATTGGTATCATTATTATGATTATTATTATTATTATTATTCCGCTGCTTGGCATGTAGTTTGAGAGCTTCTGCACTGGAGATAAATTGTGTGTGTAATTACACTTGGCCAAAGAAAAGTATTTCTTTCTTTCTATCTTTCTTTCTCTTTCCTTCCCTCCCTCTTTTTCTCTCCTTCCTTTCCTTCCTTCCTCTTTCTTTCTTGCTTTCTTCCTTTCCTTTCCTTCCCTTTTTCTTTCTTCCTTCCTTTCCTTCCTTCCTTCTTTTTTCTTTCCCTTCTTTTCTTCTCTTTCTTCCTTCCCTCTTTTTCTCTCTCCTTTCCTTCCTTCCTTTTCTTTCCCTTTCTTTCTTTTCTTCTTTCTTTCATTTTCCTTCCTTTCTTCCTTCCCTTTTTCTTTTTCTTTCCTTCTTTCTCTTTCCTCCTTCCCTCCCTCCTTTTTCTTTCTCTTTTTTCTTTCTTTCTTTCTTTCTTTCTTTCTCTTTCCTTCCTTCCTTCCTTTCTTCCCTTTTTCTTTTTCTTTCCTTCCTTCTTTCTCTTTCCTCCCTCTTTCTTTGTTTCTCTCTCTCTCTCTCTCTCTCACTCACTCACTCTCTCTCTTTCTTTCTTTTCTCTGGCCCAGGGAGGAAAGATTCCCTGAGTAGGAGTCTGAACAGCCACATCCTTCTCCTCAGTAACAACACCCCGCAACACCGTGTACACACAATGGCACACTGCAACGCTGTGCAGTAAAATGTGCTTTTTCAGCCGGTCGGTCGATCCCTCTGCGGTTCCCATTTCCTAACCTCCTTTCTTTGAAAGTTTCCTTAGTTTTCCTCTCCCCCCCCCCACTTTTTTTCCCTTCTTCTTCTGTTCCTCCTTTCCTTTCCACACCTGGCCTTTACAAACCCGGATTTTTTTGCAGGGGGGGGGTCAGGAGGGATGTGGGGTGACGCACAAGGACTCCCCCCCCCGCACCAAATTCTGCAAACCTGGAGGGGGGGTGGTGGATGAAGAGGGAGGGGGAGAGGGACCCCCCCTCCCTCTACAAGACTGGGAAAAGACCCCCTCCGGGAAAAAAAAAATCTACTACTGGATTTAGCTGGCTGAAATATTTTTTGAGGGGGGGGTTCTGAGTTGTAAAGAGCTGGGATCCTATTTCCCCACCCCCCCACCCCCGCCGCCGTTGGTTCTCCCTTCGGGAAGGGAAGGTGTTGTTTTTTTTTTGGCCCCCCCAAGAGGAAGAAAAAGCGGCTGAAGCGCGGAGGGAGTTACCTGGGCAAGCGGAGACTCGGCGGCCGTCTTTCGGGGCGGGGGAAGGGCCGAAGCTGGGTCGCCCCCCCCCCGTTTTCTCTAGGAGGAGGAGGAGGAAGAGGAGGGGAGAAGGGGGGGCGCGCGCGGGATGGGAAGGCGGGGGATAGTCGGTGGGAGATCGGGCCTCCTTTCCCCCCACCCCCACCCCCAAATGCGGACGACCTTTTCGGGGCAGCCAGGAGGAAGGGGCAGGTTGCGGGGGGGGCTCCTCCCGGCTTCTCTTTAGGCAAGTCGCGATTTGGGGGGGGGCTTCCTTCCCTTCTTTCTCTCCCCCTCCCTTTTTTTCTCTCCCTTCCTTCCTTGCTTCCCTCCCTCCCATCTTCCTTTCTTCTCTCCCTCCCTTCTTTCCTCTCCCTCCTTCCCTCTCTCCCTCCCATATTCCCTCCCTCCCTTTTCTCCTTCCTTCCTTCCTTCCTTTCTTCTTTCCTCTTCCACCCTCCCATCTTTTCTTCCCTCCCTCCCCTTTCCCTCCTCCCTCCCTCTCTCCTTCCTTCCTCTCCCTCCCTCCCTCTCTCCCTCCCATATTCCCTCCCTCCTTTTCTCCTTCCTTCCTTTCCTTCTTTCCTCTTCCACCCTCCCATCTTTTCTTCCCTCCTTCCCTCCCTCCCTTTTCCCTCCTCTCCCTCCCTCTCTTCCTTCCTCTCCCTCCCTCCCTCTTTCCCTCCCATATTCTCTCCCTCCTTTTCTCCTTCCTTCCTTTCCTTCTTTCCTCTTCCACCCTCCCATCTTTTCTTCCCTCTTTCCCCTTTCCCTCCCCCCTCCCTCCCTCCCTCTCTCCTTCCTTCCTTCCTCTCCCTCCTTCCCTCTCTCCCTCCCATATTCTCTCCCTCCCTTTTCTCCTTCCTTCCTTTCCTTCTTTCCTCTTCCACCCTCCCATCTTTTCTTCCCTCCCTCCCCTTTCCCTCCTCTCCCCCCTCTCTCATTCCTTCCTTCCTTCCTTCCTCTCCCTCCCTCCCTCTTTCCCTCCCTTCTTCCTTCCTTCCTTTCCTTGCTTCCTTCCTCTTCCACCCTCTTTCCTTCCTTCCTATCTTTTCCTCCTCCCCATTCCCCTCCCTCCCTTCCTTTTCTTTCTCTCCCTCCCTTCCCTCCTCCCTCCCATATTCCCTCCCTCCCCTTTTTTTCCTTCCTTCCCTTTATTCCTTCCCTCCTTCCTCTTCCACCCTCCCTCTTTCCTACCTACCTTCTCTTCCTCTCCATTCCCCTCCCTCCCTCCCTTATCTCTCCCCCCTTTTTCTCCCCTTCCTTCTCTCCCTCCTTACTTCCTCTTCCACCCCCCCTTTCCCTTCCTTTCTCTTCCTCCCCATTCCTCTCCCTCCCTTTTTCCTCTCCTTTCTTCCCTCCTTCCTCTTCCTCTCTTCCTTCTCCCAGCTGCATCCTCCTTTGTTTCCCCATTTCTTATCTTATCTGTTACCCATCTGATAAGGCAAACACTTTGCCCTTCAACAAAGCCTCCCTATTAAGCTCTTTGCACAAGAGCAGTGGTTCTCAACCTTTTTAATGCCGCGACCCCCCAACCGGTCGTAAGTCGAGGACTACTCAAGCAGTCATAAGTCGAGGACTACTCAACTGGTACAGCACCGTTTGCAGAATGGGACTTTTGGCGGGCTCAGCAGGGCAGAGACAGCCTGGACAATTCCTCTTGGCTTTTGAAAGCCAATAGAATTAGACTCTATTCAAGAGAGTCTATTCTATTGGCTTTCCAAAGCCAATAGAATAAAAGGGAGTAGCCCAGCTAAGGAAAAGGAGAAAAAAATGGCGGACTGCGTTGTTTGGCGACCCCCGTGAAATGGTCCTTCGACCCCAAATGGGGTCCCGACCCACAGGTTGAGAACCACTGCACAAGAGGATAACAACAACAATGCTGTTGTGTTGGGCAAGCCAAGATCTCCCATTGGGGGGGGGGTGTCTATCTTGAAAACCCCACTTTTCCTCCAGCCTCCCCCTCCCATTCCCCTCCCCAGGATTCCCTGGATTCAAAGAACTGCAGATCTTTAGGCCCAAATGTATACTTCCTGAGCATAAATGGTGAATTAAGTATCTCTGGGTTTTCCTTCCGTGTTTATTTTGAGAGATGATTCATTTCTCCCCCCCCCCCCGGCTTGTCCGGTTATTAACATGAATGAATGAATGTAAGTTTGTTTGGTATCTAGCAGAAACAGATCCATCCCAATCTCTGCTTTAAATTCACCACTCAATCAGACACACAGATAACGCCAGTAATTAAACAATTGGGCTGATTATTGGTTTTATATAGCCCGATAAATACTTGGGATGTTTTCAATAATTGGGTCTTTGGGGCGCCAGCCAGGCAAGGGCACGTGATCATGGGTGGCAGGACCAATAATGGGGTTCCTAGAATTCCAAATAGTGCCCCCACCCCAGGAAAGATCCCCCATCTTATTTCTAACTCTTCCACTTACAGAACCAAGGAGATCAGCTTAGAGAAAAAACGCAGCAGAACTTGGAACGGAATTTCTCAATTTCATCAACTTTTAAGTGGTGTGGACTTCAACTCCCAGAATTCCTCAGCTGGCTGTGCCAGTTAGAGAATTCTGGGAGTTGAAGTCTACACATCTTAAAAGTTCCCGAGCTTCAGAAACACTGACCTGGAGGAAGTGTTATAAAACCTAAGGTTCTTCTGAACACCCGTTGGATCCAACTACTTGTTCCAGAAACGGCACCTCGGATTTTAAATCCCAGAATCCCCTCGCCACTTTGGCCATTGCTGAGAATTCTGGGAACTGAATTGTCCATGTTGCAAAATCCTGGGAAATACCAATACCAACCATCATCCGCTATTGTGTCAGCGCTGTTCAGACATTATTAAGGTGTTTTTTTTTTTTTAGTATTGTGTTGGAAAAGAACTTAGAAATCCATTAAGCAAAGAAGTGATTAAAACGTTAAGGGTTTCCCCCCCCCGCCATAAATACACCAATCTGCAGCTTATGCTAAAACACGGCCTGCCATTTCTACAATAACATTTCTAGACATTTACTGCAGGGCTTTTCAATCTTTTCACCCACTGTATCACTTTTAGGATATGGCAATATCCGAGTACCACCAGTCGCCTAGCAAGGTGTCAAAAACTTGATGACCAAAAAAAAAAAAGGAAAAAAGTGATAAAATACAGGTAGTCCTCGACTTACAACAGTTCGCTTAGTGACTGTTTGAAGTTACAATGGCACTGAAAATAGTGCCCCCCCAAGCCACAGCCGAGCAAGACGCCTGCCTGCCCACCCAGCGGCGCTCTTCCTCCTGTCCGAAGTTTTCATTCTTGTGAGCATTTCTGTTGGGGATTGGCAGCGGAGGTGGGGTGGGGGGGGTGTTTGGTTTTTATTCCCCCCCCCCCGTCTGCTGGGTGGTTGCAGCAGGTTTTGGTCACTTCCCATGACCCTGGGACACTGTGACCGTCATAAATATGAATCGGTTGCCAAGCATCTGAATGTAAATCCCAAGACCCTGGAGAGGCTGCAACATTCCAGCTGATTGGCACTTCTGGGCTCAGCAGAAGTGCCAGAATCAGCACTGAGCTCCAGCTGGACCCTGGCACTGATCCTGGTGCTTCCGCTGAGCCCTGACAGTCCTGAAGAAGCGCCGATCAGCTGGAAAGCGGCACTGATCCTGGCGCTTCCGCTGAGCCCTGACAGCCCTGCAGCTCCAGCCGTCTCTCGCTCAGGCTTGTGCGGTGCTGCCACCGGTTCAGCTCATTCCTCTCCCCCGCTACGACTTTTCTAGGATGCTCACGTACCACCTGCCAGGTGCCAATGTACCACAGGTGGTACCCGTACCACTGGTTGAAAAGCCCTGTTTTACTGGGTCTAAAAAACATTAAGATGGGTCAGAGACCATGATGCACGGTAAAATAGTAAGAAATACCCGATCAGGAATAACAAGTGTGATTGTTGTTTTTTTTTCTTTAACCAGCCAGCATAGAAGTAAAATGGGATGCAAAGAGAAGTGTTGATACATTCATTCATGCAGAAAAATGAAGAAACAACATGTGCAAGAACCCCTTGGGGTGGCGATCCAGACTAACACCCCAAGGCAAGGAAAACAGGAAATTGAAGAAAATCTCTGTTCTTCATTCATCTAGATACAGATCTCTCTCTTTTTTCCCAAACTTCTCATTCATAAAGGGAAGTATCTGGAAGATAGAGGACTCAATGGCCTAGCAGTACAAGCTGGGCATTTGAACAGAACAGAATAAGAGAGTTGGAAGGAACCCTGGAGGTCTTCTAGTCCAACCCCCTGCTCAGGCAGGAGACCCTATACCAGTTTAGACAAATGGTTGTCTAGTCTCTTCTTAAAAGCCTCCAGTGATGGAGCACCAACAACTTCTGGAGGAAAGTTGTTCCATTGCTTAATTGTTCTCACTGTCAGGAAATCTCTCCTTTAGTTCCAGGTTGCTTCTCTCCTTGATGAGTCTCCATCCGTTGCTTCTTGTTCTGCCTTCAGGTGCTTTGGAGAAGAGCTTGACTCCCCTCTTCTTTGGGGCAGCCCATCAAATATTGGAAGACGGCCATCCTGTCACCCCTAGTCCTTCTTTTCATTAAACTAGATGCACCCTACCCAATTCCTGCAACCGTTCTTCATACGCTTTAGCCTCCAGCCCTTAATCATCTTTGTTGCTCTTCTGTTATTCTCTTTTACTTTGATCCCTTTCTCTCCAAAATCTCCAGGCTATCAATGTTAGGTTATAGGATGGGAGAGTAGAACTCAGATCTTTGATGACATCGTTGTGGCTAGCATTTTGACTTTTTTTTTTTTTTAATCCTTCCCTCATGGACATTTCTGCCCTTGATCTTTTCTAACTTGAAGGAGACCCCCCCCCATAGGGTGACTTCCCCGCTCAACATCGACATGGTGGACTGGATCTGGATTGTCAGCAAGTCTAAACAAAGAGTGGCCCTCCTTGCAAGACGGTGGCCATTTTTCAGGGGTTGTGGGCATGCACTGTCGGAGATCGCAAAAGCTATAAGCCATGAATGTGGGCTTGGTGAAAAGCATGCTGGGAAAAAGGAAGCAAATCCAATTGCCGGAATCAATTCTGGGGTGTTTGTAGCTGTGTGCCCGCATGCCTGCGTATCTTCGGATTTCAACCTGGATTGTTCATTTTCCCCATCCAACTTCAGTTTCAACATGTCTCCTCGTCTTCTCTACAGAAAGTGTATCCAGCCAGTTTCACAGCAATCTTGAATGGGGCTGGGGAGTTCGTCTTCTTCAGCCACGCAAGGAGGCGGCCGCAGAGAGTAGTTGCGTCCCTGGTTGTTGTCCCAGAATTCCTTCCCTCCCACCAGATAGCAGAGGGCAAACTCGAGCACCATCCCTGCAGAGAGCGGAACGGGCAGCGGCAGGCGGAAGGCAAAGCGGTCAGCGTGGTCCCGGTCCCGCCCTGCAGAGGCGGCGTAAGAAGCCCGAGCGTCGTGTTCGGTAGCCCAAAAGTCCCAAGTGTATCGCACAGAGACCCTTTTCTCGTAGGCCAAGTTGATCACACGGATGGTGCCAGAAACACAGGATCCCTCAGCCCGGACTCCCTCCAGCAGCACGCACTGGGCCAGAAGTCGTGGCAGGAAATCAGGCATGCTCAGAGGATCTGGGAACATTGGCTCCAGCAGCCGAGTCTGCAGGTTCAAAGATTCCTGAGGAGGTAAACGACGGGAAAGCCAGGATTAAGAAATAGTTGCAGTTAGAAGCAGGGGGATATGCCATAGAAGGTCAAAAAAGTCAAAATGGCAGCCCTAAGCATGGAATCAAAGCCTTACCCTAAGGATTAGAACAGTGGTTCTTAAACTGGGGTAATTGGGGCATATTCTGGGGGTGATGGATAAATTTGTAATTGGTCATTTGTGATTCGAGGATTCAGTTTAGGGCTATGGTTGCCGAGGTGCTTGCAAAAGAAGATTCTGGTTGTAATACGATTATTGGAAACTAGGTTAATTGGGTCAAACAGCTTAAGAACCACTGGATTAGAGGGATATTGGGTTGATGGGAAGAAAAACAATACAGAAAGATAAGAAAAATGGGTAGGATTGTAGATGCACTAGACAAGGAAATGGGGAAAATAAGTACTCTACGAGAGATTGAAGGAAAGGAAAGGAAACACAAAGCGAAAGGGATCAAAAGAGAGCAAATGATCAAAATCCTGTCTAGGAAGTATAGAAGAAGGGAAACAGGGAGAACCAAAAGGGTTCGCAAGGGAAGAGGAAGAATCAGGAGGAAATGTAGTGGAATAGATGAAATGAGGTGATGGGGAACGTAAGAGAATATAGATATAAGGGGGGAACCCGGAATAAAGGGAATCAGGCTCTCCTTGAGAAGGACTGCAAATGGGAATGAAACTGAGCTATCAACCAAGCCTTCCAGCTGGTGCGCTTGTAGAGAAAGGGATGAAGAGATGACCTGCAAGAAAAAAAGGAGACCAGAAAAGGGGACCGGTCAGGAGAGATAAAAAAGGAGGGAAAGGTAGAAAACTAAGGAAGATGGGGGGGGGGAGATAAGAGACAGCAAGTCAGCAGAGAGAGAGAGAGAGAGAATGAGAAGGTGGAAAGAGAGAGAGGGAGAGGGGGAGGGAGGGAAAGAGAGAGAGAGGATATGACAGCAAATTTTTCCCCCTGAAGCTCCGTAATCCGTTAAAATGAAGAAATTAATTACATATTTCTGTTTAGGGCAGTTTTTCAGGACCCAGGGGCCTCACTTGGAGCAAGGAAGAAGATGTTTTAAGCTAGTGCAGTGTTTCTCAACCTTGATAATTTTAAGGCATGTGGACTTCAACTCCCAGAATTCCACAGCCAGCAATGCCTTAAAATTGTCAAGGTTGAGAAACACTGAGCTAATGGGATAGAACAGTCCTCCGCACAGCACAGCAGGATTTATAACACTTGTTTTCTTGTTTAAACAGAATAACAAGACCCAGGAATGTCTCCAGAGTGTTAGGAGTCAATAGATCAATAGATTTTAGATCAGTAAACCCTGAAATCCCAAAGCGGCACTAAAAAGATCGGCAGAGAAAATGTTGAATTGCTAAACCCAGACTTTTGGCAGCCGAAACCGTGGCTACTAGCATTGTTACCGATTATTGCTTTTCCTCGATCTCTAAAGCCTTCATATGTTCTCAGTGTACATTTAAGTATTGTAGTGAACACTTAAGTACAATTGGCCGAGTGTGATAGAGAATAAGGGTTTTAAACGGGTGAATTAATACGTTCCCGGTCTCTCCAGACCTAGAGTTTGAGTCAGCGAAAACATTTAAGTTTTTATCTATATTGTACTTAAGTATTCCTGGAAATTGCTTTCCGTGGCTTTTCTTTGCTTCCTGATTCAGATCTTTTGCACCAGTTCAAGGCCGGGGTTTGCCATGCTATAATGCACTGATATTTTTTTAAAAAAAAATTAGAAGTAATTGTTGTTGTTGTTGTTAATTGCGAAGTCGTGTCCGACCCGTCGCGACCCCATGGACAATGTTCCTCCAGGTCTTCCTGTCCTCTACCATCTTCTGGAGTCTATTTAAATTCACACCTACTGCTTCAGTGACTCCATCCAGCCATCTCATTCTCTGTCGTCCCCTTCTTCTATTGCCCTCAATCTTTCCCAGCATTAGGCTCTTCTCCAGTGAATCCTTCCTTCTCATTAGGTGGCCAAAGTACTTGAGTTTCAACTTCAGGATCTGGCCTTCTAAAGAGCAGTCGGGGTTGATCTCTTCTAGGACTGACCGGTTTGAACGCCTTGCAGTCCAAGGGACTCGCAGGAGTCTTCTCCAGCACCATAGTTCAAAGGCCTCAATTCTTTGACGCTCAGCCTTTCTTATGGTCCAACTTTCACAGCCATACATTGCAGCTGGGAAAACCATGGCCTGGACTATACGCACTGTTTGTTGGCAGGGTGATGTCTCTGCTTTTTAGAATGCTGCCTAGATTTGCCATAGCTTTCCTCCCCAGGAGCAAGCGTCTTTTAATTTCTTGGCTGCAGTCCCATCTGAGGTGATCTTGGAGCCCAGAAAAATAAAATCTGTCACTACCTCCATTTCTTCCCCATCTATTTGCCAGGAATTGAGAGGGCCGGATGCCATGATTTTGGTTTTCTTAATGTTGAGTTTCAAGCCAACTTTTGCACTCTCCTTCTTCACCCGCATCAAGAGGCTCTTTAGTTCCTCTTCACTTTCTGCCATCAGAGTGGTATCATCTGCATAGAATGGTATCATCTGCATTTAGAAGTAATAGAAGCTGTATTCCTTGGCTAAAGCTCCTGACTTAGCCGTAACTTCTGGATTGTGCATTATTCAGCAGGTTTAAATTTGCTGGCCCTGTTCTCATGACTTTGTTGTTTTCTCTCCAATGGGCTAAGCCACTCGCCGTACAGGGTCCAGCTAAATATAACATGAGCAATCCAGAAAACTGCAGCCGTCTCATGGATGGCTGGATTTTTGCAGCCCTCCTTCTATTCTATTTTCATTAATTAAAGATGCTGTTAACACAAGTAAACTTAACCTGTAAGATTTTGCAGGGATGTCTGGAAGGCACGGTCAAAAAAAAAAAAGATGGAGAATGTGGGTCACATTGACGTGGTCAAAACTGCCTGCTTTTTATGTGCAACGAACATTTAAAATTCTGCAGAGCCTTAACCTGTAATTACCATTTTGAGTTTTTTTTGACCTGTGGACCCCTGTAAGGTTATTTTATACAGGTAGACACTTAATATTTTGCTGACTCAAACTCTAGACCTGGAGAGACCGGGCACGTATTAATTCGCCTTTTTAAAACCCTTGTTGTCTATCACACTTGGCCAATAAAGTAGTCTATTCTAGTCTAAACGGTCTCTTGCTTAAAACCGGCTTACAACAGCACCCCCTTGTGACCAGTAGAGGCAGCACTATTTCTGTGGCAAGGAAGACATTTTTTGACTTCCCAGGACCTGGTTACAAAATGATCCTGTTTTTCGCTCGAGGAAATGAACACCCCGTTCTTCTCCTGGGCAAAAGAAAACTCCGAAACAATTGCACGGCTCTAACTTTCTTTCTTTCTTTTTTTTTTTTTAGGCTCACCCAAACCCACCCCACCTGCTTCCGGGCAGGACCGACCCCGTTACCTTCACCGGCGGGCAGAACGGCAGACACGGAGCAAAGTGGCTGAGCGAGTCCCGCCTCAGCTGGTTGTGGACCCGCTCTGGCACCTGCGGGAGATCGTTGGGCCAGAACTGCCGCACGCTGATCAGCTCCAGGCCCAGTGAGTCGGCGAAGCGAACTCTCTTGCGAGTCCCGGGGCTACGGCTGCGGGATACACCTCGGCTCCTCCCCTGAGCAGGGGCAGAGCGAGTCCGGCGTCTTCCCCTCCGTTTGGGTCCTCTGAAGAGATGGCGACGTCTCTGGGGCCTGCTTCGTGGCCTGCCTTCGGACTCGGATTCGGAGCCTTCGGTTCCCGAATCCTCTGCAATGCTCGGACGGGCTGTGCGATAATAGGCCCTCTCGTACAAGCCTGCGATGTAGCTTAAGTTGCGGGGAATGTTGCTGGGGGTCAAAGGGGAAGGCGGAGCACGGGCCATAGGAGCAAAGTTGCTGACCCTCTTCTTTCCCTACGGCCCAGGTCACTTGTCCCGTCCAGTCGATTGTGATCTTTTAGGGGTGGTTACCTTCCAGGATTACCTTTTTCAACCCTTCCACGAGACTCGTCCTTCTCTCACGATGCTCGGGGGTCGGGTCCTATTTCTCCTCGGGGGAGGAAGACTTGCCCCTTGATCATTCTCTTGCCCGTCTTCCAACCTTTGTAGCTCCAAGATCTCCACGTATCCCGTTACATCCTCGGATCGCAGATTCTTGAGTCTTCTTGCCGTACGGGACTCTACAATTGCTCTGCTTCTTCACAGGAATTTACACGGGTGGGTGGGGAGGCATAAACGCCGCTCTTTGTCATCAACGGTCTCTCTTCTCCCATTGAGTCCTCTGCCTGGTTCCTTTCTAGGAGGAGAAAAGAGGAATTGTCAGCACAAGATCTGTTACTCATAATAATAGGACCTCTCCGTCAGTGTATATGTCAAATGTCTGCCTTATCTCTGCTTTTGGTCCTTTCGCGCCGGTTGTCTAAGCTGAGATTGTCCTCTGCCTTTTGGTTATCTACCTCTCCCGAGCTTGCTGACATCTTAGGTAGATGCTGAGTCTCCAAACACCCTCTCCCTTGGTCTATTGATCCAACGGGGGGGTCGTCTTGGCTCTTGCCAAGAGCCCCATCGTTCTTTTCTGCCTTCCAGCTGTCACTCAGTCCCACCAACTGCCTCGCTCTCTGGCTCAGTCCTTTTATAGCGCCTCCGGAGCCTGCCCCGTCCGTGCAAAAGATGTGTTTTCTTTGAGAGCTTGCGAGCTGACGAGCTTTTTGGATCCGGTCCAGCCAAAGGTGGCTCAAAAATGACTCTTAACTACCTATCTTGGAAAGCCGGTCTTCCAGTTTCCGACGGATCGATGCTCGAGCGAGGAATCCTTGCAAGAAATCCCATAATCGCACCCAAAACGAGAGCCGAGAAAGAACAATTTCTGTTTACGAGACTCTGAAAGACTTGATTACTTCTGGAAAGAGCCATCCAAAACTGCCAGGGACAAAATGTCTCTTTAAAAGAGATCATGCCCAGAAATGTTTCCGCAGAGATGAATAATTCAGAAGATCAAATGGGAGTTAATGCAGGGTCAGAGATATGGAAACCTCACACTGTTTGAGGAAGGGAGTGGACTGAGAAGTGGGTCATTGACTTCAATCAGTTTAGAAGCAAGAGGTCAGAGATGTGATCCTGGAATGGGGGGGGGGTTTCCACGTTGGCCTGAACGGTAAAAAAGAGACCCTTTCCAAGCTCCTCAAGACATCCATAACTTAGATGTTAACAAGAGGCGTTGGCTTGGCTTGGCGGGGTCATTAACTTCTGTTTATGTCTGAATCATGGAGTGTGATTCCTCCGGTCATGAATAATGAAAGCCCATCTTGATCCGCTGAAATTCTCTTGAGCTCTTCCTCATGCAGCATAAAAAGGGCTGAGCTATCCAATTAAAAAAGAAGAGAAGAGGGGGAGTGTCTCTTTTCTCTGATGGAAATTGACCAACTATCTCAAGTCCACCAAATCTGGCCGGTCAAAGCAGTAGGAGAAACTTTAGGGCAACTTCAGAAAGATAACTGAATCCAGCTGTTTCATTCTGTCTGTTAAACTCTGGAGCGTTCCTTGGCTGTGCTACAAGCTATGGTAGTAGCAGCTTTAAGATGGGTGGACTTCAACTCCCAGAATTCCCCACGCTGGCTGGGGAACCAGCTTTAAGACGGGTGAACTTCAACTCCCAGAATTCCCCATACTGGCTGCGGAGCCAGCTTTATGACGGGTGGACTTCAACTCCCAGAATTCCCCATACTGGCTGAGGAGCCAGCTTTATGACGGGTGGACTTCAACTCCCAGAATTCCCTATGCTGGCTGGGGAGCCAGCTTTAAGACGGATGGATTTCAACTCCCAGAATTCCCCACGCTGGCTGGGGAACCAGCTTTAAGACGGGTGGATTTCAACTCCCAGAATTCCCCATACTGGCTGGGGAACCAGCTTTAAACGGGTGGACTTCAACTCCCAGAATTCGCCATGCTGGCTGCGGAGCCAGCTTTAAGACGGGTGGACTTCAACTCCCAGAATTCCCCATGCTGGCTGAGGAGCCAGCTTTAAGACGGGTGGATTTCAACTCCCAGAATTCCCTATACTGGCTGGGGAGCCAGCTTTAAGACGGATGGATTTCAACTCCCAGAATTCCCCATGCTGGCTACAGAGCCAGCTTTATGACGGGTGGACTTCAACTCCCAGAATTCCCCATGTTGGCTGGGGAACCAGTTTAAGACGGATGGACCACAATTCCCAGAATTCCCCATGCTGGCTGAGGAGCCAGCTTTAAGACGGATGGATTTCAACTCCCAGAATTCCCCATACTGGCTGGGGAACCAGCTTTAAACGGGTGGACTTCAACTCCCAGAATTCGCCATGCTGGCTGCGGAGCCAGCTTTAAGACGGGTGGATTTCAACTCCCAGAATTCCCCATGCTGGCTACGGAGCCAGCTTTATGACGTGTGGACTTCAACTCCCAGAATTCCCCATGTTGGCTGGGGAACCAGTTTAAGACGGGTGGACCACAATTCCCAGAATTCCCCATGCTGGCTGCAGAGCCAGCTTTATGACAGGTGGACTTCAACTCCCAGAATTCCCCATGCTGGCTGGGGAATTAGCTTTAAGACGGGTGGACTTCAACTCCCAGAATTCCCCACGCTGGCTGCGGAGACAGCTTTATGATGGGTGGATTTCAACTCCCAGAATTCCCCATGCTGGCTGGGAACCAGCTTTAAACGGGTGGACTTCAACTCCCAGAATTCCCCATGCTGGCTGGGAAACTAGCTTTAAGACGGGTGGATTTCAGCTCCCAGAATTCCCCATGCTGCCTGTGGAGCCAGCTTTATGACGGGTAGACTTCAACTCCCAGAATTCCCCATGCTGGCTGGGGAACCAGCTTTAAACGGGTGGACTTCAACTCCCAGAATTCCCCATGTTGGCTGGGGAACCAACAGGCCTGCATGTGTTCATGTACCCAATCATAAAAGATGTCACATTTGAACCCAGGGTCTCTTCCCTCTTAGACATGCCCTATCTATCCACAGTCCTAGCAAGCATGGGTTTTCCATATGGATGGTCCTCAACGTACAACTGTTTGTTTAGGGATCTTTTGAAGATCATCAAGCCTTCTTTCTCCTTTGAGGCAAAGCCCTTTGTGCAAAAAAACAGCTTATTCACAAACCCCACAGTAGAAATATTATTCTGGAAGTCCTTGAAGACACATGCAAACATTAAGAAACACAGGCCGTCCTCAATGTACGACTACAATGGAACCCAATGTTTTCCATTGCTAAGTAGGATAGCTATTAAGTGAGCTTTGTCTCATGTTTACGACCTTTCTTGCAAAAGCTATTAAGGGAATCATTGCAGTGCTGAAAGAAAAAGCTGGTCCAGTTCCAAGCCGGGAGTGAATAAAATGGAGGCTAAGACGTTGGAAATAAAAATGGAGGCTGCTGAGGAAAGAAGGTTTTTGTTTCCTGAGGAGCAGAACCAGCAACAGCATGCAGTTCTGGGACAGCTGACAAAATGGAGCTGAGAGCGGGTGGGTTTTTCTACCTCCTTTGGGACTTTGTGTTTGAGATGCCTCTTCCTATGCAAGAACATGTCCTTTATTATTAAGGTGACCAACCGTTTTACAATAAAAAGGAGGACACAAATAAATTGAAGAAAAAATATTGTAAATAAAAGAAACATTTTTATTCATTGCAACAATAATACAGACAACTTGCATGTGCAAAGTTTGCCAGCCGGGTGTTTTGGCGCGCTCGGCAGCAATTCCTATTGGCTTTCGAAAGCCAATAATGGGAGTAGCACAGCTCAGGCAAAAGTTGAAAACAAAACCCATCAAAAAAAGGTGCCGGAACGCCGTTCTGAGCGTTCTATGAGGGAAAAAAAAGTCCTGCAGATTAGTCTTCAAATATCGAAAAGGAGGACATGAAGGAGGACACTTTTTGAGGGAGGACAGAACTTACAAAAGGAGGACTGTCCTCCCTAAAGCAGGACGGTTGGTCACCTTATTTATTATGCTAATGGATGCTGCTAGATTCCTAGGGGGTCACGTAGGGGGTCATGTTTGGCTCTTCAGGGGAAATGCAAATCCTAGGTGTTTGTCTGAGTTAATCTTGTCAACTTTTGGCTTGCCTAATTATGTTCCTTATCTGGAATAGAATAGAATAGAATAGAATAGAATAGAATAGAATAGAATAGAATAGAATAGAATAGAATAGAATAGAATAGAATAGAGCTGTGACCTTGGAGGTCTTCTAGTCCAGCCCCCTGCTAAAGTAGGAGAACCCATACCATATCAAACAAGTGACTGTTTAGCCTCTTCTTAAAAATCTCCACTGATGGAGCGCCCACGATTTCTGGTGACCAGCTGTTCCACTGGTTAATTGTCCTCACTGTCAGGAAGTTTCTCCTTAATTCCAGATTGCTTCTCTCCTTGATCAGTTTCCCACCATTGTTTCTCGTCCTGCCCTCTGGTGCTTTGGAGAATAAGTTGACCCCCTTTTCTTTGTGGCAGCCCCTCAAATACTGGAACACTGCTATCATGTCCCCCCTATTTCTTCTTTTCTTTAGACTGGCCAAACCCAAATCCCGCAGCCGTTCGTATGTTTTAGTCTCCAAGCCTTTGATCGTCTTAGTTGCTTTTCTCTGAATTTTTTCCAAACTCTCAACATTGTTTTCGTAGTTGTTTGCTCTTTGCTTATGAATAGACTGACCTGGTCTTTCTGAATGGATTACAGTTCTAAAGATTGGCCTCTTCATGTTTTTGCTTGAGACTTTTTCCTGTAGCAGGAAAACTGGTGCTGCTTTCTGCCTTTGTTAAGATTTTTTTTTCTCCATTCCTGCTTTAGGGGAAATATATAATATTGTGCCTCTTTTTAATATTAAGAATAAAGAATATTTTAATCGGGGGTTCTTTTTTTCCTACATTAGTAACACTGCTGTTAAGTGAATCTGGTTTCCCCATTGACTTTGCTTCTCAGAAGTTCGCAAAAGGAGATCACATGAGCCCGGGACGCTGTGACCGTCATAAATATGAGTCAGTTGCCAAGCATCCAGTTTTGGTCATCACGATGTCAAAAAGATGTTGAGACTCTAGAAAATGTGCAGAGAAGAGCAACAAAGATGATTAGAGGTCTGGAAGGCTAAAACATACAAGGAACGGTTGCTGGAATTGGGTATGTCTAGTTTAATGAAGAGAAGGACGAGGAGAGACATGATAGCAGCCTTCCAGTATCTCAGGGGCTGCCCCAAAGAAGAAGGAGTCAAGCTATTCTCCAAAGCACCTGAAGGCAGGACAAGAAACTGACCAAAGAGAGAAGCAACGTAGAACTAAAGAGAAATTTTCTCACAGTTAGAACAATTAACCAGTGGAACTGCCTGCCTCCAGAAGCGGTGAATGCTCAACACTGGAAGTTTTTAAAAAGAGACTGGACAGCCATTTGTCTGAAATGGTATAGGGTTTCCTGCCTGAGCAGGGGTTGGACTAGATGACTTCCAAGGTCCCTTCCTAGTTTATTATTACTGTTGTTGTTGTTGTTGTTGTTATTATTATTATTATTATTCTGAATTTTGACTGTGGGGAGGCTGCAACGGTCATAAGTGTGAAAAAGTCCTTAAATCACTTTTCTTCAGGCCATTTTAGCTTTAAACGGTCACTAAACAAATAGTTATAAAATTGAGGACTATTTGTATATAAACTTGACTGGGAAAGAGGTTGGCTGGCCTAACCCATAATTTTGCCACTTGTGGAAGGTTATTTAAACCCATGGTTTTTTACTGTTCAATTTTTTTGTTTTTTAATTTGTTTTATTATTTAATAATTCTGACATGTAATCAGCACCTTTTTTTTGTTATATCCTATAAAA
>NW_024096742.1:62500-177500 GCF_016545835.1 Crotalus tigris
AATGTCTCACTTAGCGGCAGAAGCCGAAATGTTGGGCTCCATTCCGATTGTCAGTCAAGGACTTACCGATACTTCTGTTGGAAGCAGCCTTTGGGTGAAAACACCTCAAAAAGGGACATTTTTTTTCCCCTTCTTCCTGCTCATTTCTGCTCGTCCTTCCCTCCCCAGGAGCTGGAAGCCATTAAAGCCAGGGTACGCGAGATGGAGGAAGAGGCCGAGAAGTTGAAGGAGCTGCAAAATGAAGTGGAGAAACAGATGAACATGAGCCCCCCACCCGGCAACGGTAAGGCCCCCTGGGAAATCTCCTGCTTTCGGAAATCCAGCTGCTCAATCAGGGGACCAGTTTAATAAGGGTTGCAGACACACACACACACACACACACACACACACACAATTTCATATAGGGGTATGAGTTTGTATTTGTATCCATGAATATATATGACAGCCGCTTTGGTGGTTAAGGCACCAGATTAGAAAGCGGGAGATTGGGAGTTGCAGTTCTACCTTAGGCGTGAAAGCCAGCTGAGTGCGTTTGGGCCAATCCCCAGGAGATTGGGAGTCATAGTCCTGTCTCAGTGTGAAAGCCGGCTGAGTGACTTTGGCCCAGTCCCCAGGAGTCAGTGAATTGTCTCACCTTAGGCACAAACACTGGCTGAGTATCTTTGGGCCAATCACCAGGAGGTGGTGAGTTCTAGTCCTGTGTTAGCATGAAAACTGGCTGGGTGATTTGGGGTCAATCACCAGGAGACTGTGAGTTTTAGTTTGCCTCAGGCATAAACGCTGGGTGACTTCGGGCCAGTCACCAGGAGACGGTGAGTTCTAGTCCCGCCTGAGGCACGAAAGCCAGCTGGGTGACTTTGGGCCAATCACCAGGAGACGTTGAGTTCTAGTCCCGCCTGAGGCACGAAAGCCAGCTGGGTGACTTTGGGCCAATCACCAGGGGATGGTGAGTTCTAGTCCCACCTGAGGCACGAAAGCCAGCTGGGTGACTTTGGGCCAGTCACCAGGAGATGGTGAGTTCTAGTCCCGCCTGAGGCATGAAAGCCAGCTGGGTGGGCCAATCACCAAGAGATGGTGAGTTCTAGTCTCGCCTTAGCTAAGAAAGCCAGCTAGGTGACTTTGGGCCAATCACTAGGAGACGGTGAGTTCTAGTCCCACCTCAAGCACGAAAGTCAGCTGGGTGACTTTGAGCCAATCGCCAGGAGACTGAGTTCTAGTCCCGCCTGAGGTACGAAAGTCAGCTGGATGACTTTAAGCCAATCACTAGGCAACAGTGAGTTCTAGTCCCACCTCAAGCACGAAAGTCAGCTGGGTGACTTTTGGTTATGGGGGAAATAAGAGAAAGCGGTGTTGGAGATGTTTACCACTTGAGTTATTTGTCAAAATCTTAAAAGCGGGATACAAATAAATAAAACGTAGGTTTCTTTGTGCACAAGGTATACCAAAACTTAGGTCCCATAGATCAATCACAGTACGCTTTAATTTTTTTTTCTCCTCGGCGAAAAGATTATTGTGCTTCGTTCAGCGTTCAAAGGTCATAAATTGGACAACGTGTTAAGGAAGCGTTTAATAGGAAATGGCAACCATTCAGATACTTAATATAAGTATATACTCAACTAAACTGTGGGGCCTCAGTTCTGGTACATTCTGTATCTATGAGTGGGTCTGTACTTGTGTGTGTGCATGCACGCGCGTGCGCACACACACCCTATGTCCAAATCTCGAGAAGCTAGATTGTCCATTGCAGGGTTAGCTGAATCATATCTTTGCTCTCTTGAAATGGGAAAATGGCCTGGCAGGGTGGTGTTAAACGACATTCTGCCTGCTGGGAACACCAACAGACCGATTGCCTTGTGATTGTCATGTGTGTGCGGTTAATTCCAGGAAAGTTAGAAGCACACACTGCTCTGGGAAGGCGTCAGAAATTCTCCTTTGCGTTAGCTAAAAGTGACTAGGAAATTCGGGCCTTGAAACGGAGGAAAAAGCATCCCGTTGTTGAATTGGATGTTAGCTAGGACTGCTACTGTTGTAGTCAGGATAGTTTGCTTTGCAAACACACACACACACACACACCTTGCCAAGGCTGTTCCTGAGTAGCGGCAGACAGGAAAATGTCTCCCTTCTACAATGGTCTCAAAGATTCTTTTTCAAAAAAGGCCACTTGACTGCTTTTTCCTAAGGGACAAGAAGGCATTTTGCTGCTCACCCAAGAAGCTCCATCAATGAAGCTTCTGGGATGAGAAGCTAAAAGCCATCTTATACAAGAACAGATTTAATAGAGCTGGAAGGGGCCTTGGAGGTCTTCTAGTCCAACCCCCTGCTCAGGCAGGAAACCCTATACCATTTCAGACAAATGGCTGTCCAGTCTCTTCTTCAAAACCTCCAGTGTGGGAGCACCCATAACTTCTGGTGGCAAGTCGTTCCACTGGTTAATTGTTCTCACTGTCTGGAAGTTTCTCCTTAATTCCAGGTTGCTTCTCTCCTTGATTAGTTTCCATCTGTTGTTTCTTGTCCTGCCTTCAGGTGCTTTGGAGAATAGCTGGACTCCCTCTTCTTTGTGGCTATTGGAACGCTGCTATCATGTCCCCCCTTGTCCTTCTCTACATTAAACTAGACGTACCCAATTCCAGCAGCCGTTCCTTGTATGTTTTAGCCTCCAGTCCCCTAATCATCTTTGTTGCTCTTCTCTGCACCCTTTCTAGAATCTCAGCATCTTTTTTACATCGTGGTGACCAAAACTGGATGCAGTATTCCAAGTGTGGCCTTACCAAGGCCTTGTAAAGTGGTATTAACACTTCACCTGACTTTGATTCTATCCTTCTGTTAATGCAGCCTAGCATTGTGTTGGCCTTCTTGACAGTTTCTTCCTGAAAAAAACAAAAACAAACAGTCCAACTGCCTTTTTTGAAAAAGCATCTTTGAGACAACCATGACCTGGATAATGGAGAATTTCCGTAGACATTTTCCTTTCCACATTATTTAATAATTCTGTTGGTTAATTGGTTGGTTAATTCCCTTTCTCCTCTCCCCACTCTCCTCTCCCCCCCTCTCCTCTCTGTCTCTCCTCTCTCCCGTCTCCTCTGCCCTCTCTCCTCTCTCTCCCCTCTCCCCCCTCCTCTCTCTCTCTCCTCTCTGTCTCCTCTCTCCTGTCTCTCTCCTCTCTTCTGTTTTTGCCCTCTCTCTCTCTCTCTCTCTCTCTCTCTCTCTCTTACCTTCCTCTCTCTCATCTCCTCTCTCCTCTGCTCCCTCTCTCACCCCCTCTCCTCTCTCTCTCCTCTCCTCTCTCCCGTCTCTCCTCTCTCTCCTCTCTGTCTCATCTCTCTCCTCTCCTGTCTCTCTCCTCTGCCCTCTCTCCTGTTTCTCCCACTCCCCCTCCTCTCTCTCTCTCCTCTCTGTCTCCTCTCTCCTGTCTCTCCTCTCTTCTGTCTTTCCCCTCTCCTTTGCCCTCTGTCTCTCTCACCTTCCTCTCTCCCCTCTCTCATCTCCTCTCTCCTCTGCTCCCTCTCTCTCACCCCCTCTCCTCTCTCTCTCCTCTCCTGTCTCTCCTCTCCTCTCTCCCGTTTCTCTCTCTCCTCTCTGTCTCATCTCTCTCCTCTCCTGTCTCTCCCCTCTCTCCTCTGCCTCCTCTCCTCTGTCCTCCCTCTCCCCCCTCCTCTCTCTCTCCTGTCTCTCCTCTCCTCTCTCCCGTCTCTCCTCTCTCTCTCTCTCTCTCTCTCCTCTCTGTCTCATCTCTCTCCTCCCCTGTCTCTCCTCTGTCTCCTCTCCTCTCTCCTCCCTCTCCCCCCTCCTCTCTCCTCTGTCTCCTCTCTCCTGTCTCTCCTCTCTCCTTTGCCCTCTCTCTCTCTCACCTTCCTCTCTCCCCCCTCTCTCTCCTGTCTCTCATCTCCTCTCTCCTCTGCTCCCTCTCTCCCCCTCTCCTCTCCTCTCCTGTCTCTCTCCTCTCTCCCGTCTCTCCTCTCCTGTCTCTCCTCTCTCTCTCTCCTCTGTCTCATCTCTCTCCTCTCCTGTCTCTCCCCTCTCTCCTCTGCCCCCTCTCCTCTCTCCCATCTCTCTCTCTCTAGCTGGCCCAGTCATCATGTCTTTGGAAGAAAAGATGGAAGCCGACGCCAGATCTATATACGTAGGAAATGTGAGTTCCTTCCCCCCCCCTTACACCCTAGCTTTCTTCAAGCGAGGACGAAGCCTTGCCTCCTGAACCGGACCCGTCTTCCATTTCAGGTAGATTACGGGGCCACTGCGGAAGAATTGGAAGCCCACTTCCACGGTTGCGGTTCCGTCAACCGCGTGACGATCCTGTGCGACAAATACACGGGTCATCCGAAGGGGTGAGTGGTCTTTTCCAAGGGGGGGACATTACTCTTGGCTTGAGAGTCGCCTTAAAGCTCCAGAGTTGGTCCGGTAGAATAGAGGTAGGCCTCGGTCCTTTTGTTGGGTGACCGTTTGAAGTTAACAACGACACCGAAAGAACCGACTTAACGACCGTTTTTCGTATTTATGACCATTGTGGCATCCTTGTGATCGTGCGATCAAAATTTGGAGGCTTGGCAACCGTATTTACGACGGTTGCCATATCCCGGGGTCACGCGATCTCCTTTTGCGACCTTCTGACAAACAGTCGATTTGGGGGGGGCGGAGCCAGATTCCCCTCACAACCGTGGGACTAACTTATAACCCCTGCAGCGATTTGCTTACCGACGGTGGGCCAGAAAGGTCACAAAATGGGGTCAAAGCCCCCTTAATTAAACGGTCTTGCTTAGCGGCAGAAAAGTTGGGCTCCGTTGTCGTACATCAAGGACGGCCTGTATTGTCCCGCGACCTCTCTTGATCGATTCACGTACTGATAAGTCCTCAACTTACAATGGCTCACTTAAAGTTATGACAATGCTGGGGGGAAAAGGGACTTGCGACCGTTTTTTCACAAATTCACAACGGTTACGGCAACCCCGGGCAGGAAGCAAGGTGGTAAAAACGGGGCAAAACCCGCTTAGAGCAGCAGAAATTTGAGGCTCGGTTGTGGTCGTAAGTTGAGGAGCCTGAATTGTCTAATTGTCCGTCCTCCTTCCACCTATCTTCTCAAGGTTCGCCTATATTGAATTTTCCGACAAGGAGTCGGTGCGGACTTCGTTAGCATTAGACGAATCCCTCTTCAGGGGGAGACAGATCAAGGTGGGTACGCCCTTTTCACAACACACAGACACCACACACACACACCGCTCTGTGCCCGACTCCCAAATAGCTTTTGCGGCCAGCCTTCGGACTGAACCATCTAAGCCAGGGCTCTTTTATGACACGTGGACTTCAGCTCCCAGAATTCCTGAGCCAGCATGAAACTTTGGCCCTTTCATGACTCGTGGACTTCAACTCCCAGAATTCCCGAGCCAGCATGAGGGAAACTTTGGCCCCATGACTCGTGGACTTCAACTCCCAGAATTCTCGTGGACTTCAACTCCCAGAATTCCCGAGCCAGCATGAGGGAAACTTTGGCCCCTTCATGACTCGTGGACTTCAACTCCCAGAATTCCCGAGCCAGCATGAGGGAAACTTTGGCCCCTTCATGACTCGTGGACTTCAACTCCCAGAATTCTCGAGCCAGCACGAGGGAAACTTTGGCCCCTTCATGACTCGTGGACTTCAACTCCCAGAATTCCCAAGCCAGCATGAGGGAAACCTTGGCCCCTTCATGACTGGTGGATTTCAACTCCCAGAATTCCCGAGCCAGCATGAGGGAAACTTTGGCCCCCTCATGACTCATGGACTTCAACTCCCAGAATTCCTGAGCCAGCATGAGGGAAACTTTGGCCCCTTCATGACTCGTGGACTTCAACTCCCAGAATTCTCGAGCCAGCACGAGGGAAACTTTGGCCCCTTCATGACTCATGGACTTCAACTCCCCGAATTCCTGAGCCAGCATGAGGGAAACTTTGGCCCCTTCATGACTGGTGGATTTCAACTCCCAGAATTCCCGAGCCAGCATGAGGGAAACTTTGGCCCCCTCATGACTCATGGACTTCAACTCCCAGAATTCCTGAGCCAGCATGGCTCAGCTTGGAAGCCTCTCCCTTCCCCTCAGCATGGCTGGCTCAGGAATTCTGGGAATTGAAGTCCACGAGTCATAAAAGAGTTAAGGTTGCCTACCCCTGCCCTGACAACATCTAATTTATACGAACATCACGCACTGCTCACTCCTGTACTGGTGGTTATATCACACTGTTTTCAGGGGCGTGTAATCGCCATTTGTAGCCTTTCTTGCTTGCCATCTTCTGACAGGCAAAGTCCAGATTTGCTTAACAACTGCAGGAATCACTCAGCAACTTTAGTGATTTGCTTAACCAGGGCAAAAGAAGCTCTTAAAATGGGGCACAGCCTCTTTAAAAGCTGCCTTGCTTAGCAACATAAATTTTGGGCTTAGTTGTGGGTCATAAGCAGAGGACTTCCCTGTAACTTAGGGTTATCCCTCAGCTGATTGGCATGAGTTAATACGTGTAATTAATACAACGGCAAAGTGGACCTAAATGAAATTTAAATGTAAAAAAGATGTTGAGACTCTAGAACAGGGGTAGGCAACCTTGGCTCTTTTATGACTCGTGGACTTCAACTCCCAGAATTCCCGAGCCAGCATGGCTCAGCTTGGAAACCTCTCCCTTTCCCCTCAGCGTGGCTGGCTCAGGAATTCTGGGAATTGAAGTCCACGAGCCATAAAAGAGCCAAGGTGGCCTACCCCTGGTCTAAGCACTGAGAAGATGAGGTTTCTGCTTCGGAGCCCTTCCCCTTGGGACCGTTCCAGTGTGGAATTCCCCCCTGTGCTTTCTCCGCTTGGCGGTTTTCTTGCAGACGTTTCGTGACCCGGCTGGGTAGCCTCATCAGTGCTAGAAGGCCGTGGTGGGGCTTGTGGAGAGGAGGAGAAAGAGGAAGAATAGTGATGTGTTCAGTGCACTGATGATGGCAACAGGTTTGGTAATGAAACATCAAGAAAATCCCCAAGCTCTTGAGAGCAGCAAGGATTCTTTCCCTTCCCCTCCACTCCACAAATCCCACTCCTTTTTGGAACTGATGATATCCCCTAGTTGGGTCTTGAAACGTCTGCAAGAAAGCCACCGAGCTCAGAGAGCATCCAGGGCCCCACAGTGCAACTGTTCTCCCCTATACGATGAATTCCCTCTGTTACGAAGAGGTGTCTGCATTCTCTAGGGTCCAAGCAGAAATTGTTACCCCCTGAGCCTGACCTGCAAGATTAGGTGTACATCCGAACTGGACTGTGTTGTTTCTCTGGGCCATATATGTGTGGATGTATGCATTATTATAATTGTCATGTTTATAGGAGGAGGTTACCCTTTGAGAGCTGTGTGCAACAAAATCTCATTTTAATGTAAGCTGAGTAATATACATTTAAAGCAGCGGTTCTCAACCTGTGGGTCACGACCCCATTTGGGGTCGAACGACCATTTCACGGGGGTCGCCAAACAACACGATCTGCCATTTTTTTCTGGGGCGGCGCATGGGGGTGGGGGGCCGCGCATGGGGCCGCCGCCGCACATGCACGCCGCGCAAGGGCCGGCGCTGCACATGCACGCCGCCTGCTTAATACCAGGGTCGCCGTATAAAGAGGTTGAGAACCACTGATTTAAAGTGACATGTTATTCTTTATTTTCTGTTCTATGTTATTCTATTCTGTTCTAATCTCTTCTGTTCTATGTTATTCTGTTCTGTTCTATGGTCTATTCTGTTCTTTTCTGTGCTAATCTGTTCTGTGTTATTCTATTATGTTTTTTTTCTGTGCTAATCTATTCTATGTTATTCTATTCTGTTCTATGTTATTCTATTCTGCTCTTTTCTGTTGTAATCTATTTTGTTCTACTCTGTTCTTTTCTGTTATTCTATTCTATTTTTGTTCTGTTCTTTTCTGGTCTAATCTGTTCTGTTCTATGTTATTCTATTCTGTTCTAATCCTTTTCTATGTTATTCTATTCTTTTCTGTTCTGTTCCAATCTGTTCTGTTCTATTCTATGTTATTCTATTTTGTTCTAATCTTGTTCTGTTCTATGTTGTTCTGTTCTTTTCTGTTCCAATGTTCTTTCTATTCTATGTTATTCTGTTCTGTTCTAATCTTGTTCTGTTCTGTTATTCTATTCTGTTCTTTTCTGTTCTTTGTTTTTCTATTCTGTTCTAATCCTTTTCTATGTTATTCTATTCTGTTTTTTTCTGTTCTGTTCCAATCTGTTCTGTTCTATTCTATGTTATTCTATTTTGTTCTGTTCTATGTTATTCTGTTCTTTTCTGTTCCAATGTTCTTTCTATTCTATGTTATTCTATTCTGTTCTTTTCTGTTCTATGTTATTCTATTCTGTTCTAATCCTTTTCTATGTTATTCTATTCTGTTCTGTTCTTTTCTGTTCTGTTCCAATCTGTTCTGTTCTATGTTATTCTATTCTTTTCTAATCTAATCCTGTTGTTCTGTTCTATGTTATTCTGTTCTTTTCTGTTCCAATCTGTTCTGTTCTATTCTATGTTATTCTATTCTGTACTATTCTTTGTTATTCTATTCTGTTATTCTGTTCTGTTCTAATTAATCTAATCTAATCTTACTTTTAGGTGATTCCCAAACGGACCAACCGCCCAGGCATCAGCACCACAGACCGAGGCTTTCCCCGGACCCGGTACCGAGGGCGAGGATCCGGCTACAGCAGTTCCAGGGCCCGTTTCTACAGTGGCTTCAGCAGCCGTCCGCCCCGAGGGCGTGCATACAGGTCTGACCCAAAGGGGAAGGTGGGGGAAGTGGGGAACCGATCCACCCTAGGGCAGACTCACGCTCGCAGACGGCCAGGGAACGGAGCTGCTGGATTAGAGTAGCAATCCCGGGCTTAAAACCTTTTGGCGTCTCTTTTTATTGATCACCTGAAACAGACCAAGGCAAGGGATCCCGCAGGCCAGAATACAGCCGGTCCTTGGCTTATAACGGTTCACTTAGGGACCATTCAAAATGACATCACTGGAAGAAAAAAAGGACTCTCCGTCATTTTTCACACTTAACGACCGTCGCAGCGTGCCCACGGTCCACGTGATCCAAATTTGGATGCTCAGCAACCGACTCGTATTTATGACGGTTGCGGTGTCCCGGATGGCGTCATGTGATCCCCTTTTGCGACTTCCTGACAAAGTCAGTTGGGGGGGAAGAAAAAGAGGGAAGAAGGAAGGAAGGAAAGAGAAAGAAGGAAGGAAAGAAAGGAAAGGGAGGAAAGAGAAAAAGAAAAAGGGAAGGGAGGAAAGAAAAAAGGGAGGGTGGAAGGAAAGAGAAGAAAGAAAGGAAAAAAATGAAAGAAGGGAAGGAAGGAAAGAAAGGGAAGGAAGAAGGGAAAGAAAAAAAGAGGGTGGAAGGAAAGAAGAAAGAAAGAAAAAGGGAAGGAAAGAAAAGGAAGGAAGGAGGGAAAGAAAAAAGGGAGGGTGGAAGGAAAGAAGAAAGAAAGAAAATGAAAAAGAAAAAGGGAAGGAGGGAAAGGAAAAAGGGTGGAAGAGAAGGAAGAAAGAAAAAATGAAAGAAGGGAAGGAGGGAAAGAAAAAAAGGGAGGATGGAAGGAAAGAAGAAAGAAAAAGGGAAGGAAAGAAAGAAAAAGGGAAGGAAGGAGGGAAAGAAAAAAGGGAGGGTGGAAGGAAAGAGAAGAAAAAGAAAAGGGGAAGGAAAAAAGGAAAGAAAAAAAGGGAAGGAAGGAGGGAAAGAAAAAAGGGAGGGTGGAAGGAAAGAGAAGAAAGAAAGAAAAGGGGAAGGAAAAAAGGAAAGAGGGAAGGAAGGAAAGAAAGAAAGAAAAAATATGGCAAAGTCATAGGGACAGAGGTCGCAAAAGGTCACAGTCGCCCCGTTTGGAAATGCCGATGTAGTTTTTCACGTTTGAGGATTTCGGCCCTGTGTCTTCTAGGTTTTTAAAAGCTTTTTTTTTTTTTTAAATACCTCTTTCTTTAACCTGCTTCCTTCTTCTCTTCACAGGGGCCGGGCCAGAGCGACCTCATGGTATTCCCCTTACTAAAAACAAAACAAAAAAACAAAACAAAACAAAAAAAAGGTTGTTTTAGGAAGGAGGAAAAAAAAAGGAAAAAAAATGAAGATTTGTTACCATGACGGAAAAAAAATTATATATATATACATATATATATACATACTGTTGGCGGGAGGAGGTTGCTTCTTGATGCTGTGCAGAGAAAGAGGGTTGACCTATACGGGAGGGAGGGGAGAAAACAAACTTGTGGGTCGGCCGAGCTTGTTGTTAAAACTGCCTGGTAGTATTGTCGAGAGTCTCTCCCTTCTCCGCCCTTCCTTCTCCTTTTTGCAGATTTTTTGGGGGGGGGGGGATTCTTCCTCTGTGTTTTTACAAGGGGGCAGGCAGTGCCTGGGAGGCTTTGGGAGGTTGTCCCCTCCGGATTCTGTGACTCTTTTGTTTTTCTTCTCCACCCTTGCTCTCCATTGCGTGTGTTCGTGTGTCTACATTTGTTTCCCTGATTGGTTTCTGCTGTCTTTTTGTTGCTTTGCTTTGCCCCTGCCCTGCCCTTCCTCCAACCTAACCAGATTAGCCCGGAAAAAGCTGGCGTTCACGGCTTCGTAGCCAGAAAGAAGCTGGCTTAGCTGGAAAAAAAGTGGCATTCACGGTTTCGTAGCTAGAAAGAAGCTGGCATTCATAGCTGGAAAGAAGCCGGCATTGACGGCTTCGTAGCCGAAAAGAAGCTGGCGTCCACGGCTTCATAGCTGGAAAGAAGCTGGCATTCATAGCTGGAAAGAAGCTGGCATTTACGGCTTCGTAGCCAGAAAAGCTGGCGTCCACGGCTTCATAGCCGGAAAGAAGCTGGTATTCCTGGCTTCGTAGCCAGAAAGAAGCTAGCATTCCCGGCTTCCTCGCTACCTTTTGCCCAAACATCCCTCGCCCAATCTGTTTCTGCCCAGGACATCCTCAAAAATGCCACATCCCATTCTGAGATTCTTCCCTGTTTCTGCCCTCTTCCCCGTCACCCTTTTGGTCCTTTTCCCTGGATTTTGCCCTGAACTCAAAAGCATTGTTCTAACACCCCCCCCCCAAAGAAACCGGGGTGATTCCCGTTTAAAAATGGCTTCCTTCCTTCCTTCCTTCCTTCCTTCCTTCCTTCCTTCCTTCCTTCCTTCCTTCCTTCCTTCCTTCCTTCCTTCCCAGTGCCCACCATTTCAGGTTGTAGGTGTCCTGTACCCCTCAATTCTTCCTCCTTTCTCTCTTTCTCTCTCTTTCTCTCAAAGGGGGTTTGTTTTATATGCCTTGTTTGAGTGTCTTTATCTTTACAGGTTCCTTTATTTTTTAGCCTGAAGAAATGACACCGAAACCTGAAGCTGTAGAGAAACCAGGGGTGGGGCAAAAAAAAAAATTAAAAAAAAATTATTAAAAAAAATCTCCCCGGAGGGGTTTGTTGAGTATTGGGATGACTTTAAAAAAAAGAAAGAAAAAGAAAACGGGAGGGGAAAAAAAAGAGGGAAAAAAAACCATTTCAGGTTGGAGGGAGGGAAACAGAGGAAGAAGCCAAATTGTTATAAGGGTGGAAAAAAAAATAAAAAAATAAAGATGTTTTTGGAAGAAACGAGCGTGGGCATTGGTGCCTTTTGTTCGGCTGCTGCCGAAAAGCCGGCACGATTTAAAACGACGAGTTTACAGGCTTGTGGCTTCGTTTAGTGACCGTTTCAAAATTACAAACGGCCCTAAGGAAAGCGACTTGGCGACTGTTTCACGCTTAGCGTCGGCTGCGGCATTCCCCCCCTCCCCATCACCACGTGATCAAAATTGGCAACCGGCTCATGACGGTCGCAACGTCCCCGGGATCGTGTCGATCCCTTTTGGGGCGAACTTTTGATGAGCAAAATTAATGGGGGGAATCCAGATTCCCTTAACTGCGGCGATTCGGTTAACGATGACAAGTTGAAAGGCCATAAAATGGGGCAAAAATTTGCCAGAGAAATTTGGGGCTTGCTCGCTTGGCCGTAAGTCAGGGACTACCTGTCGAATGGCATGCCTGGTTGGTGATGGCTATTACTCCAGGTGGCTGAACGGGCCTACACAGGCCGCCCTTGAACTTAACAACCACTTGTTTAGTGACGGCTCCAAGTCAAGAATGACAGCTGAAAAAAAGGTGATTTACAATCCCTCCTCACACTTATAAAGCAGCAGCCTTTATGCTGCTTTACAACAGATGCATGCATTACAACTGCAGTCATTTCACCTAACAGCTGTGGCAAGGAAGGTTGTAAAATGGGGTTGTTAAACTCGCGTTTAGCAAGAGAAAGTTCTAAGTTTGAGGACTACCTACATTCATGTGAGGTTTAAGGGACGGAGCACATTCTGGTCCCAGTTTTGTCTGGGTGATGCTTCTGTGTCATGGGTGTGCGCATGTGGGTATACGCACAATGGTATTTTTGAGAGCTGAACGCAACGAAATTTCATTTCAAGGTATGCTGATTAGTGTACATTTAAAATGACAAAAGGTTTTTATTCTATTCCTATTCCATTCCATTGTTCTGTTTTGTTCTATTATATTTCTTATTTTAGTCTATTCCAATCCCATCCCATTCCTTTCTCCTATCCTAGTCTATTCTAATGTTTATTCTAGTCTATTCCCATCCCATTCCTTTCTCCTATCCTAGTCTATTAGTCTATTCTAATGTTCTTATTCTAGTCTAATCTAATCTATTCCAATCCCATCTCATTCCTTTCTATCTCCTGTCCTATTCTTAGTCTATTCTAATATTTATTCTTATTCTAGTCTAGTCTATTCCAATCCCATCCCATTCGCTTCTATCTCCTATTCTTAGTCTATTCTAATATTCTAGTCTATTCTCTACGCTCCATTCCAATCTCATCCCATTCCTTTCTGTCTCCTACTTTTGTTCTATTCTTACTTATTCTAGTCTATTCTATTTATTGTAGTCTAGTCCAGTGGTGGCGAACCTATGGCACGGGTGCCAAAGGCAGCACTCAGCCCTTTCTGTGGGCACACACGCCATCGCCCGAGTACTAGGCCTTCAGCTGGGTTTTATAAAACCTTTTCGCTTTAGGCCTCCGCCGCTGTGTGCAAAAAAAAAAGGTTCAATCAATCAATTTCAACTTTTCAGGAAAAAAAAGATCTTGCAAAATTGGAATTGATTGAATTTTTTAGTCCCATCCAGTCTGCCGTTACCACCACAGCCATGCCCACCCAATGGGCCACACCCACCTGGCACCCGACGATGCGTAAGTGGGTTTTGGGTGGCAGTTTGGGCCCTTGGTCTCTAAAAGGTTCGCTATCACTGGTCTAGTTTATTCCTCTCTACACTCCATTCTCATTCCTGTCTCCTGTTCTATTATTCCATTCTATTATTATTGCCTTCCATTTCTATTCTAATTATTATTTTCTATTCTATTGTGAATTGAAGTCCACACCTCTTAAAAGTTAATCAGGTTGAAAAGCAGCGTTGCAGTCTGTCTATCCATCACGTTCTACGGACTGGCAGCGCTGTAGCGTAAACCTTCAACTGCAAGATCAAAGTTGGTTTCTTACACTTAACGTGTTTCCTGCCTTGCAGCCAGAAAGTCGGGTGTTTGCATTTACCCCCCCAACCTGTTTGCCAGGATGAAAAAGGAACAAAACAGGCGGCTTGTAGCTAGATGAGCTGAGGTGGCGCAGCATTTAAGAGTGCAGTACTGCAGGCCACTTTAGCTGACTGTGTTCAGCAGGTCAGGGGTTCAAATCTCACCGGATCAAAGTTGACTCAGCCTTCCATCCTTCCGGGGTAGGTAAAATGAGGACCCAGATTGTTGGGGGCAGTGTAAATATATATATACATTGCTTACTGGTGTACACCGTTTAGAGAGTGCTTGCACTTAAAGTGGTATATAAGTCTCATAAATAAATAAATGATTTTCCCATGAGAAATTCTCCCTGTTCCAACAAATCTTGTCGCATTCCAAAATCTTGTTTTTCTTTCTCCACTTTGTCCCTGTCCCGTTGCAAAAAAAAAAAAGGGGGGGGGCATGAATGGAAGCAAAGCCAGATTAAAAATGAATATTTCTAGGGCGCAACGGAAGATGGGCGAGAACCGGTTTGGTGCCACGGCTCAAGGCATCGGCCTACAGACCTGGGAGTTAATGCTCCGGTTTGGCCACAAACCAGCTGGAGTGCTTCTAAACCAGTTTACTGGCTTAAGGGGAAGATTTTAAATTCAGCTAATCCTTAAAGTGGACTGTTCCATCAGTTCCGTAATTGGGGGGGGAGCATGGTTTATCTTAGCTTAATTTATCCTTTAGCTTAAAAATTAGCCTAATGACTTGTGGGGTGCAGGATAGCATCGTGGTCCTTTTGAATATCCCCATGGGCCAATTCCGGGAGGCGCAGTTAACACAGGTAATTCTCAATTTAGCAAGTCAAGACAACACTGGGGGGGGGGAACCAACTTAACAGCTGATCCGATGGTTGCAGTACCTGCGGTCATACGATTAAAACTCGGGGCGCTTGGCAACTGGTTTATTGATTTAATGATGATTTCAGCATCTCCAGGATCCTGAGATGGCCTTTTGTGACTGTCTCAAGCCAGCTTCCGTTGTGCGTTGGCGGGGAAAGCCACGTGCATTTAAAAGACCGAATGGTTGACTTGACAAAGGCGTGGATTTGCTGAATAACCAGGGGAAAAAAGTGGTAAAATCAG
Organism: Crotalus tigris; assembly: GCF_016545835.1. Taxonomy (NCBI): domain Eukaryota; kingdom Metazoa; phylum Chordata; class Lepidosauria; order Squamata; family Viperidae; genus Crotalus; species Crotalus tigris. The sequence goes on from NW_024096742.1 coordinate 77,178, forward strand.
GTGTGACACACAACAGAAGTCCCACTCTCAACCATGCTCATAAGTTGAGGAACACTTGTATCATTTCGGGGAAGAAAATCAAGAAGTCAAAAGTGGTATGATCTTGGCAAAGGGACCTCTAAACCCCCTCGGATCCTATGTTTCGAACAGCCAATTATCCCAAAGATGCTTTTTTTTTTCAGGAGACACCTGAACTTGTTTTTCATTGAAGATGTTTCGCTTCTCGTCCCAGAAGCTTCTTCAGCTCTGACTGGAGGGTGGGGAATGGAAAGATTTATACTCCTTGCAGACAGCTGGTCCTTTGCCTTCTTTTAGAGCAGTGGTTCTCAACCTTTTTAATGCCACGACCCCCAACCGGTCGTAAGTCGAAGACTACTTAACCGGTCGTAAGTCGAGAACTATTCAACTGGTGCAGCACCGTTTGCAGAATGGGACTTTTGGCGGGCTCAGCAGGGCAGAGACAGCCTGGACAATTCCTATTGGCTTTGGAAAGCCAATAGAATTAGAGTCTATTCAAGAGAGTCTATTCTATTGGCTTTCAAAAGCCAATAGAATAAAAGGGAGGAGCACAGCTAAGGAAAAGGGGGAAAAAATGGCAGACTGCGTTGTTTGGCGACCCCCGTGAAATGGTCGTTCGACCCCAAATGGGGTCCCGACCCACAGGTTGAGAACCACTGCTTTAGAGCAGGGGTGTCAAACTCAAATTTCATTGAGGGCTGCATCAGCATTGCAGTTGCCCTTGGGCTGGGTGGGTGTGGCCAGTGTGGGTGCAGCCTACTGGGTGGGCGTGAATGGAGTGGGTGTGGCCTACTGGATGGGCATGGCCAGCTCTACATGGTTCGTGTCAAGGGGGCCTGTGGGGGCCTGGGCAGGAGTGGGACAGATCTGAGGGTCTCTGGCAGAAGGGGGTGGGACCAGGGCAAGTGCCAAGGCATGTGGTCCACTGGAGCAGGGCTTTTCAACCAGTGGTACGGGTACCACCTGTGGTACATTGGCACCTGGCAGGTGGTACGCAACCATCCTAGAAAAGTGGTAGCGGGGGAGGGGAATGAGCTGAACCGGGGGCAGCACCGCACAAGCCTGAGCGAGAGACGGCTGGAGCTGCAGGGCTGTCAGGGCTCAGTGGAAGCGCCAGGATCAGTGCCAGGCTCCAGCTGGAGCTCGGCGCTGATCCTGGTGCTTCTGCTAAGCCCCGAAGTACCAATCAGCTGGAAAGTGGCACTGATCCTGGTGCTTCTGCTGAGCCCAGAAGAAGCGCCGATCAGCTGGAATGTTGCAGCCTCTCCAGGGTCTTGTGATTTACCTTCAGATGCTTGGCAACTGATTCCTATTTATGACGGTCCCAGTGTCCCAGGGTCATGGGAAGGGACCAAAACCTGCTGCAACCACCCAGCAGACGGGGGGAGGAATAAAAACCAAACACCCCCCCACCCCCGCTGCCAATCCTCAACAGAAAGGCTCACAACAATGAAAACCTCGGACAGAAAACAGAATGCAGCCGGGCAGGCAGGCAGGTGTCTTGCTCCATTGTGGCTTGGGGGGCACTTTTTTTCCAGTGCCGTTGTAACTTCAGTCACTAAGCGAACTGTTGTAAGTCAAGGACTACCTGTACTTTATCAATTTTTTTCTTTTTTTCTGGTCATTAAGTTTTTGACACCTTGCTAGGCGACTGGTGGTACTCGGATGTTGCCATATCCTAAAAGTGCTACAGTGGGTGAAAAGGTTGAAAAGCCCTGCACTGGAGGAGCCTCACTGTTCCTCTCAGGCCATGGGTGTGTGTGTGCAGAGGTCCAAATGCCCAGCCTGGCCCTCGAGCACCCACGGCACCAAGCCCAGCCCCGCTTCCCCAAGGGGACGCCCAGCTGCATTTACCTCCTCCTCAAGGCTGCGGCTGCTGTGCTTGCTCTCCTTAGCCAGGTGGCTCATGATGGGTACGAGGGCAAAGTCAGAGGGAGGCCTATTCCCTCCCAATGGAAGGAGACCCGGCTTTGTATCCAAAGCTTCCTTAGCAATAGGATGGGAAACCCCAGGATAGGCCAGGAGGAGGGGGCAAGGGGATGGTGAAAGGGCAGCAGGGCAGGACTAAGGCAGGACTTGCCTCAAACCCTCCCTCTGCTTCTTTCCTTCCTAAGTACAGAGTGGTGGGAAAATATTTGAGATGAGGGAGGTAGAAAAACAGGCAAGAAACGCAGCCAGGGCCAAGGCAGCGGGGGCCGTTCCCTCACTGTTTGCAAGATGGCTTCGCGGGCCACATGAAACCAGTTCGCAGGCCGCATCCGGCCCGAGGCCTTGCGTTTGACATGTCTGTTTTAGAGAGTCGTTGAGGCCACTTGGAGTTTTATCTCAAGGTCTCCCTGAGCGGTGCAAATGGGCGTGGAGACTTCTTGGAACTGCTGAAAGGACTGTCGTGTCCTTCCCTCAGTTGAGTGAGGGCTGTTCAGTTTTGATATTGTACGTTGGGGAAACAAAACCACCACTTCACAATGCATGGCACAACATAGGAGAACGAACCCATCAGGACAAAAACTCAGCTGTCCACCTGCCTTTGAAAGACGAAGGCCGCTCTTTCAAAGACAGCAAAGCCCCCATTTTGGATAGAGAGGACCTCTGACTTGAAAGAGGCGTCCAAGAGGCCATCTAGGTCAAAACTGAATAGCTCTCTCTCAAGGGGGGGGGAATACGACAACACCATCTATCTCCAGTCGACCACACGGTCCTTTCAGCAGTTCCAAGAAGGCTCCACACCCATTTGCGCTGCTCAGATGACCCTGAGGACACCGATAAACCTCCAAGCGGTCTCAACAACCCTCTGAAAAAAATACAAATGACCAGATGGCAAAGTCAGAGCCGAAGAAGCTTCTTGGATGAGAAGTGAAACGACTTCAAGGAAAAACAAGGAAGTCCATTTGGTACTACCAGTACCTGGATGATGGAGAATCTCCCTAGACGAACGGCCAATTCTAACAGATAAGACCCACAGAGGACCCCCGACATTGCCCTGGTGACTTCCGTGGCAGCTATCTGTTCCCATTGGAGCAGCGGGCCCATTGCACCGTGCTTCTCTCTGCCTGTGTTCTTGAGGTCCTAGAACAGGGGTAGGCAACCATGGCTTTTTTATGACTCATAGACTTCAACTCCCAGAATTCCTGAGCCAGCATGGGGGAACTTTGGCCCCTTCATGACTCGTGGACTTCAACTCCCAGAATTCCTGAGCCAGCATGAGGAAAACTTTGGCCCCTTCATGACTCGTGGACTTCAACTCCCAGAATTCCTGAGCCAGCTATGCTGAGGGAAAAGGGAGGTTTCCAAGCTGAGCCAGGCTGGCTCAGGAATTCTGGGAGTTGAAGTCCACCTGTCTTAAAGGGGCCGAGGCTGAGAAACATTGACCTAGTCCAGAGGTAGGCAACCTTGGCTCTTTTATGACTCATGGACTTCAACTCCCAGAATTCCTGAGCCAGCCATGCTGGGGGGAAAGGGAGAGGTTTCCAAGCTGAGCCAGGCTGGCTCAGGAATTCTGGGAGTTGAAGTCCACGAGTCATAAAAGAGCCAAGGTGGCCTACCCGTGCCCTAGAAATGTTGGGGAACCTCTGGAGGTCCCTGCTTCCCAAGAGGGTCAAGCCCACCCAAGAGGCAGGGCAGCCCAGTCAAATGCCCTGAAGAGGGTCAAGGCTGGCAAGGTAAGGAACCTCGAACTCGGGACCCTGGATCTTTTCAGACACGGGTCATCAGTGGCACTCATTCCACCTGCTTTCTCGGGGCCCCTAAGTGATAACCCATCCCTGGGAGGACACTCCAGAGTCTTCAAGCACGCAAACCCCAAAACAACAGAACCAAGTTGGGAGGGGCCTCAGAGGTCTTCTAGTCCAGCCCCCTGCTCAAGCAGGAGACTCTATGCCATTCCAGGCAAGTGGCTGTCCAATCTCTTCTTAAAAACCTCCCGTGATGGAGCACCCACAACTTCTGGAGGCAAGCAGTTCCACTGGTTAATTGTTCTGTCAGGAAATTTCTCCTTAGTTTCAGGTTGCTTTTCTCCTTGATGAGTTTCCATCCGTCGTTTCTTGTCCTGCCTTCAGGTGCTTTGGAGAAGAGGATGACCCCCATCTTCTTTGGGGCAGCCCCTCAAATATTGAAACAGCTATCATGTCCCGCCTCGTCCTTCTCTTCATTAAACCGGACATATCCAATTCCAGCAACCGTTCCTTATGTTTCAGCCTCCAGTTTCCTGAGCATCTTGGTTGCTCTTCTCTGCACTCTTTCTAGAGTCTCAGCATCTTTTTTTAAATATTGTGGTGACCAAAACTGGATGCAGGATTCCAAACGTGGCCTTACCCAGGCCTTGTAAAGCCGTATTAAATTCTTGCCCCACAAAAGACTGCGAAGCTTAGCCAGGGGTTTTCCGAGTGGATTGTTTTTTTTTTTCTTTTTTATTTAGCTTAGTAACAGTCAAGTGTTTTATTTCCCTTTAAGTCTACAAAGCAGTCCAAAAAAATTGAGCCTCCTTTAAGGGGGGGGATGTTGCATGTTTAACCCCCAGGAAAGCAAAAGGAGTAGTGTTTATGCACACACGTGTGTTTTGGCCTGAGTGATTCTCTCCCTGGGTATGACACTGTGCCGTTCCTTCAGCGATCATCTCTCCTTCTTTATTGGTAATAAAACCCGCTATTAATTCTGAGCCCTGAAAAATGATTTGCAACTTATTAAAAAAAAATTAGATACAGGAAGTCCTGAACTTACAAGAGTTCATTTAGCGACCGTTCGGAGTTACAACAGCACTACAAAAGGACTGTTTTTCACACACGTACGACCAGGGTGCCATCTCCCTGGACATGCTATCCAAATTCAGAGGCTTATCGACTCCTATTTATGACGGTCGCAGTATCCCCAGGTCGTACGATCTCCTTTTTCTGATCTTCTGACAAGCAATGTCAACGGGGAAATCAGGTTACTAACTTACAAACTGCGGTGATTCATTTAACAACGGTGGCAAGAAAGGTCAGGAAATTGTCTCAATTGCTGTTAAGTTGAGGACTACCTGTATATTGCAGATTTGGGCTAGCTGAAATCGTCGTCGTATACAGCGATCGTTTCGTTTCTCTTTGCTGCGAGCAAATAATGCTAGACAGAAAAAGATTTCTGGGTAAAGATTTGCAGACACTTACGTGTCCCAAAAGTGCTTTTTTTTTTTTTTTCACGAGGCAACTGGACTTTGTTTTTCTTTGAAGAGGTTTCGCTTCTCATCCAGGAAGCTTCTTCAGGTTCTGACTGGAGGGTGTGGAATGGAAGGATTTACACTCATTTGCAGTCCTCTGGTCATTTGCCTTCTTTTAGAGCAGTGGTTCTCAACCTGTGGGTCGGGACCCCATTTGGGGTCGAACGACCATTTCACGGGGGTCGCCAAACAACGCAGTCCGCCATTTTCCCCCCCTTTTCCTTAGCTGTGCTACTCCCTTTGATTCTATTGGCTTTTGAAAGTCAATAGAATAGACCAATCTCTTGAATAGAGTCTAATTCTATTGGCTTTCAAAAGCCAATAGGAATTGTCCAGGCTGTCTCTGCCCTGCTGAGCCCACCAAAAGTCCCATTCTGCAAACGGTGCTGCACCAGTTGAGTAGTCCTCGACTTACGACCGGCTGAGTAGTCCTCGACTTACGACCGGTTGGGGGTGGCAGCATTAAAAAGGTTGAGAACCACTGTTTTAGAGAGTCGTTGAGCCCATTTGGAGGTTGATCTGTGTCCTCAGGGTCGCCTGAATGGTGCAAGTGGGGGTGGAGCCTTCTTGGAGCTGCTGATTGTGGGGTAGACTGGAGAGAGAGGATGGCATATCCCTCCCCTTCTGCTCAATTTTGACAGAGTTGGCATCCAAGTGGCCTCAACGACTCTCTAAAAGAATGCAAATGACCAGAGGAATGCAAAGGACTATCAACCCTCCCGTTTCCCACTGTGCAGCCGGAGCCGAAGAAGCTTCTTGGATGAGAAGCGAAACATTTTCCAAAAAAAACAAGAAAGTCCAGGTGAAAAAAAGCACCTTTGACCTAGATGACTGAGAATCTCCACAGACATTAAATGAAGAATTGGCCTAGTGAAGAATGGGCTGATCGGACATTTTTGATGCCCAGACCAAACTCACTGTTTTCCTAAAAAAGCAAGGAAGAATAATCTTTGTCTGATCTAATCAGCAGTTTCTCTCGGGGAGGGAAGGAAAACCACACCTTGGAAATAAATCCCAAGATTCCACTTTAGGATTTCATCACCTCTGATCCAACGTCCTGAATGCAGCGAGCCCTTTGCGAAAGAGATACGTGTCACAGACACAATTATTAAAAACAAGAGGAATGCATAGGTCGAACAATCTGGATTCTGCCCTCGGAGCTCAATCCATAGACTGACTCCGGGGCCCTAAGTTTCCCCTGTGCTACATCGATAAAACGAGAAAAAACAAACAAACCAGAATTATCTCCCACCTCCCCAAACTGTGCCTCCAAGAACTTTAAAAACAAAAAATCCAAGAAAGATTTAAAAAAAAAAACGGAGGATCAGCCCGACCTCCTAGCGAAGCCCTTCGACACTTTGACCCCATTTGTAAACCCCCAAATCTTTCCGTTGCCCAAAAGTAGAAAGGCTGTTAAAAATTCTCATCCGGGAAGATATTTTTCAGATTTTTTTCCTTTCTGTCTTGCAAAACGTCTTCATCCTTGAAAGTCTGGCTTAGCTTTCGTTTCAAATTTCAGCTTGTTTTGGGAATAAAGGATGGTGTATGGATGTCTGGACATCAACTCCCAGAATTCCTCAGCCAGTAACGCTGGCTGGGGAATTCTGGGAATTGAAATCCACACATCTTGAAGTGCCTGAGATCGAGAAATACTGCTCTGGCTATTTTGGGGCAACTAGCTACGAATCCTGGTTCCCAAGGGCCGCAAATTTAGTCCGCCCGTTTACCCAACGAGTTGCCGCTGCTGCTTCAGTGCGACATCAGAAGCAGGAAAAAAGGCCAAAAATCTGATTTTTTTCCCCCTCACGGCCTCCCTTCGGCCCTTGCGTTCACTGGACGAGCCCACCCTAACCACGATGGCAAACCCACACTGAGGCCAAAACCAAGCCCGCCGTGACATCAGCTGGCAGGATTCGGGGTGGAAAGCAACGGCACGTCGTCTCGCCGTGACGCCCCCTCGGAGTCCCGGCCCGCAGACTCGCCGGCCCGCCGGAGCAGCGAAGGCCTCCGATAAAGTTCTCCGTCCTGCAGGCCTTCGGGCAAGGGTTTGCGTTTGGTCTCGGGCAGCAGCAGCAGGCAGAGCAGGGCCAGGATGTTGAGGGAGGCCAGGACGATGTGTTCGAGGAAGGAGCCATGCTGCTCTCGCACCCGCAGCAAGGGGGCGCTCAGCCCTCCGAGGGACGCCAAGGCCAGGATAATGCCAAACCCCTTCCCTCTGCGGGAAGAAGATTGCCCTGTTAAATTGGCAGGACTCTTGAGTTTTCCGCTCTGTTGTCCTTTTTCTTCCCCCCCTTCATATTCTTTTTCATTTAGTTATTAAATTTACATACTGCCCATCTTGCTGTTTGGGACGAGGGAGGGAGGAAGGTGGAAGGAAAAGAAAGAAAGGAAGGAAGGAAGGAAGGAAGGAAGGAAGGAAGGAAGGAAGGAAGGAAGGAAGGAAGGAAGGAGAAAAGAGAGGGAGGGATCAATAGAGGGAGGAGAAAGGAAAAGTGATAAGAAGGAAGGAAAGGGGGAGGGAGAAAGGGAGGAAGGAAGGAAAAAAGGAAATTAGATACATAGAAGAAAGGAAGCGAGGGAAGGAGGGAGGGAGGAAAGAAAAGATGGAAGGAAGGAAGGAGAGGGAGGGATTGATGGAGGGGGGGAGGAGAAAGGAAAAGTGATAGGAAGGAGGGAAGGAAGGAAGGAGTGAGAAAGGGAGGAAAGAGAAAGGAAAATAGATAAACAGAAGGAAGAAAGGAAGTGAGGGAAGGAGGGAGGGAGGGAGGGAGGAAGGAAAAGATGAAGGAAGGAAGGAAGGAGGTGGGATGAAAGGAGGAACAGGTAGGGAGAAAAAAGAAAGAATGGAAAGAAAGGAAAAGAGATGGATGAAAGGAAGGAAGGAAGGAAGGAAGGAAGGAAGGAAGGAAGGAGCAAAAGCTGTGAGGACTAGACATTTGAAGACAAAATGGGTGGACTGAAAGGTAAGGAAGGATGTGAATTTACATTAGAGACTGTCTCTGTCTTTTAATTCTTCATTTTTCTACCCCGGGACCCCTTCTTATTCCCCTTTTCTGCCTTACCTGATCACAGTGGGGATGACTTCTGCCGCGAAAAAGACGCTGAGCGAGCCGGCCGCGTGGGAGGTGAAGAGACCAAGAATGGAAAACGTTCTTCGGGCCGCGTTGTTGAGATCTGCAACGGAAGACAAAATGGAAGGTGTGAAGTCACACAGGCTGGGAGAGCAGGGAAGGCAGCTGCACAACCTGGTCTCCCCCCCACCCCATCCAAGAAGCTTCTTCAGCTCTGACTGGATGGCGGAGAATGGATTTATACTCCTTGCATACAGCTGGTCATTTGCATTCTTTTAGAGAGTCGTTGAGGCCACTTGGAGATTTACCTGTGTCCTCAGGGTCACTTGAGTGGTGCAAATGGGTGTGGAGCCTTCTTGGCATTTGCACACTTGCACTACTCAGGTGACCCTGAGGACACAGGCAAATGTCCCAATGGCCTCAACGACCCTCTAAAAGAATGCAAATGACCAGCTGTCTGCAAGGCATATAAATCCTTCTGTTCCCCACCATCCAGTCAGAGCCGAAGAAGCTTCTGGGATGAGAAGCGAAAGGTCTTCGAAGAAAAACAAGAAAGTCCAGCTGCCTCCTGAAAAAAAAACACCTTTGGGGCAACCACGTCCTGGATGACTTGAGAACCTCCATAGATATTTCCCTGGCTATTTTTGTCCCTGCTCGGCCAACAATCTTAGTAGCTGCGAAACTGAATCTCTGTCCTTGTTCACTGCCATGTGAGGCTACCGAGGCTTCCTCGTCGGACCGCTCGCTTGTGTCCTTGCAAACTGGTGGCTGGCTTCCTCCCTGTCTCTCCTACGTAGTCACAGGCTACACAGCTCGGAAGAGTAAACCGCTGGTCCCAGAACTGGATCCCGCAAGAAGACGCTCCTTGGAAATTAGCCCAGGGTTCTTACATTCTCCCAGCCCCAGCAGGATCAGAGAGGCGATGCCAGTCAGGGTGGTGGTGAGGAGCAGAATCCCGCGCCGTCCATACCGACCGACGGTGAGGCAGAGAAAGAGGCAACCGAGGCCGGCGCTGCCAGCTGACAACAGGAAGGGGAAGTAGAACTTGGTGCGCGGGTCCTCCATGGACTCCCAGGCCTGCTGGTAACAGTGGCAGATCGCGTGGGCTATGAATCTGGAGGACAAAAAATGCGCCAACCTGGTTTAGCTCACGGGGTTCAAGGGTCTCAAAGGCATAAGAACAAACAAGGATGCCCAAGACCCATTTAGGATGGAAGGCAGGAACTCATTGCCACTGAAAGGACCGTTAAGAGGAAAATAAAGAGAGTCAGTTTGGTCTAGTGCAGAGGTAGGCAACCTTGGCTCTTTTATGACTGGTGGACTTCAACTCCCAGAATTCCTGAGCCAGCCATGCTGAGGAGAAAGGGAGAGGTTTCCATGCGGAGCCATGTTGGCTCAGGAATTCTGGGAGTTGAAGTCCACGAGTCATGAAGGGACCAAAGTTTCCCTCATGCTGGCTGAGGGATTCTGGGAGTTAAAGTCCACAAGCCATAAAAGGGTCATAGGTCTCTCACGCTGGCTGAGGAATTCTGGGAGTTGAAGTCCACCAGTCATCAAGGGAACCATAGTTCCCCCATGCTGGCTCAGGAATTCTGGGAGTTGAAGTCCAGAGCCAAGGTTGCCTATCCCTGTTCTAAGCTCTATCTCAGGGGTCTTCAAACTTGGCCCTTTTATAACTCATGGACAAACTCCCAGAATTCCTAAGCCAGCCACGCTGAGGGGAAAGGGAGAGATTTCCAAGCTGAGCCAGGCTGGCTCAGGAATTCTGGGAGTTGAAGTCCACGAGTCACAAAAGAACCAAGGTTGCCTACCCCTGGTCTAGTGCTTAAGCACCAGACTAGAAAGCAAGAAAACCTGAATTCAAGTCATGATATGGACATGAAAGATCGTTGGGTGACGTTGGGCCAATCACCAGGAGACAGTGAATTCTAGTCCCACCTTAGGCATGAACGCTGGTTGGGTGGCTCAGCTTGGGTTTTTTTTGGGGGGGGGCAACAGACTGTAAACACTTAAAGAGGGCTGTAAAGCACTGTGAAGCGGTATATACTGTAAGTCTAAATGCTATTGTTGTACTTCTCACCCACCCACAAGCCCACTCTGCCATTTCTGGATGAGCCTCCATAGGGTCTAGCAGCATGTGAAGTTCAACTCACGTGGTAAAACCCAGGATCAGAATGTTTTTCCAGATGTTCCTGCAGGACAGGAGAGTGCGGAGTGAGATCTGGGCAGCTGCAGGCAGGTGACAAGCGTTGTCCAGCTCTAAAGGGTGGGTGGAAGATGGAGGGACCAGATCACATTGTGGAGGAAGGAAAAAGGAAGGTGAATCATCACATCCTCCTTGACACAATCTTGTGTCAAACTGGAGAAAGACACAGAGGGGACCTCTAGAGCAGTGTTTCTCAAACTCGCCCGTTTTAAGATGTGTGGACTTCAATTCCCAGAATTCCCTAGCCAGCATGGCTGGCTGAGGAATTCTGGGAGCTGAAGTCCACACATAAAGGCCTGAAGTTTGAAAAACACTGTACTAAAAGTCTCAAAGCCAGCCATGGGAATTCTGGGAGTTGAAGTCCACACATCAAGGCCCGAAGGTTGAAAAACACTGTCCCAAGGGCCCCAAAGCCAGCCATGGGAATTCTGGGAGTTGAAGTCCACCCATCTTATCTCGACTCACAAACAATCAAAGTTTTGGAAAGCGGCATCACTCACCCTCCATCGCCTCTCGGGTCTCGGATTCCTGGGCGCTGCCATCTTGGCACAGGGCGAACAAGACCTTCTTGGCCTCAGCTGTTCGACGGGTTGCCAGGAGCCAACGGGGAGATTCAGGGAACAGTCCAGGGCAGCTGGGAAGGGAGGAAGGAAGCAGAGAATTTAAGAAAGAGGAACAATTAAAGGGAGGGAGGCAGGGGAGGGAGGGAGGGAAGAAGAAGGAAGGAAGCAGAGAATTTTAAGGAGGAAATATTAGGCAGGGAGGGAGGAAGTTTAAAAAGAGGAAATATTAGGGAGGGAGGGAGGAAGTTTAAAGTGTAAGGAGGAAATATTAGGGAGGAAGTTTAAAAAGAGGAAATATAAGGGAAGGAGGAAGGAAGTTTAAAAACTAAAGAGGAAGTATAAGGGAAGGAGGAAGGAAGTTTAAAAAGTAAAGAGGAAATATTAGGGAGGGAGGAAGGGAGGAAGTTTAAAAAGAGGAAATATTAGGGAGGGAGGGAGGAGGTTTAAAAAGAGGAAATATAAGGGAAGGAGGAAGGAAGTTTAAAAACTAAAGAGGAAGTATAAGGGAAGGAGGAAGGAAGTTTAAAAAGTAAAGAGGAAATATTAGGGAGGGAGGAAGTTTAAAAAGAGGAAATATAAGGGAAGGAGGAAGGAAGTTTAAAAAGTAAGGAGGAAATATTAGGGAAGGAGGAAGGACGTTTAAAAAGAGGAAATATAAGGGAAGGAGGAAGGAAGTGTAAAAAGTAAGGAGGAAATATTAGGGACGGAGGGAGGAAGTTTAAAAAGAGGAAATATTAGGGAGGGAGGAAGTTTAAAAAGAGGAAATATAAGGGAAGGAGGAAGGAAGTTTAAAAAGTAAGGAGGAAATATTAGGGAAGGAGGAAGGACGTTTAAAAAGAGGAAATATTAGGGAGGGAGGGAGGAAAGGTTTGCTAAATGAAGTTCTATAAAAATAAAAAGCCCAAACAGGAAGGAAACTTGTCCTCCAAATAAACAATCCTGCTAACCAACAGGGAGAAACGGGTCTCACCCAACCAAGATGAACAAGCAAGGGACAGTCTTGCCCAGATTTCAAGATTCGGTGGTTCTATAACCATAGAGCGGCCTTTGCGTGAACCTGGGCGCTCGGCCTTGATGGGGCCTACGTCAAAGGGCTGTGAAACTGCCAAATTTCAAAATCTCCCACATTTCTCTCTAATGGGGGGGCACAGTGGGCTTTTGGGTGAATAGGGCCATTTAAGACAAACGGAAACATAAGGAATATATCCTCACGAATCTCGCTCAGCTCCCAGCAGCCCCTGGGAAATCTTATTAGAATATTTCCATGGCAATTGCCGAATTTCAAGCTGTCAATCTTTCTTCTCACTAAGCCAACTGTTCTCTTCAAGACAGCAGAAAGCAGGACATAACCCGAGGCCTATGACTTATGCATATTTATACACGACACTCGCACAGGTGAGGCCCGAAGCACCAGCTATGCTCACACAAGTGAGGCCCAAAGCACCAATAATGCTTGCACAAGTGAGGCCCAAAGCACTAAGGATGCTTGCACAAGTGAGGCCCGAAACACCAATGATGCTTGCACACGTGAGGCCCAAAGCACTAAGGATGCTTGCACAAGTGAGGCCCGAAGCCCCAACGATACTCACACAACTGAGGCCCGAAGCACCAATGATGCTTGCACAAGTGAGGCCCGAAGCACTAAGGATGCTTGCAGAAGTGAGGCCCGAAGCCCCAATGACACTCACACAAGTAAGACTTGAAGCACCAGCGATGCTTGCACAAGTGAGGCTGGAAGCCCCAACAACACTCGCACAAGTGAGGCCAGAAGCACTAATGCTTGCACAAGTGAGTCCAAAAGCACCAGTGTCACTCGCACGAGTGAAGAGCACCAGCAATGCTCGCATGAGTAAGGCCTGGAACACCCGCATGTGCGCCCACCAGCCAGCCACTCACACGGCCCAGTTGTGAATAGGCCATGGACCAATAGTGCAGGGCTTTCAAACCAGTGGTACGGGTACCACCTGTGGTACATTGGCACCTGGCAGGTGGTACACGATCATCCTAGAAAAGTGGTAGCAAGGGAGGGGGATGAGCTGAACTGGTGGCAGCACCACACAAGCCTGAGCGAGAGATGGCTGGAGCTGCAGGGCTGTCAGGGCTCAGCGGAAGCGCCAGGATCAGCGCCAGGCTCCAGCTGGAGCTCTGCTGAGCCCAGAAGAAGCGCTGATCAGCTGGAAAGCAGCACTGATCCTGGTGCTTCTGCTGAGCCCAGAAGAAGTGCCGATCAGCTGGAATGTTGCAGCCTCTCCAGGGTCTTGTGATTTACATTCAGATGCTTGGCAACTGATTCATATTTATGACGGTCACCGTGTCCCAGGGTCATGTGAAGTGACCAAAACCTGCTGCACCCACCCAGCAGACGGGGGGAATAAAAACCAAACACCCCCCCACCCCATCCCCGCTGCCAATCCCCAACAGAAATGCTCACAACAATGAAAACCTCGGACAGGAGGAAGAGTGCCGCCGGGCGGGCAGGCGTCTTGTTCGGCTGTGGCTTGGGGGGCACTTTTTTCAGTGCCACTGTAACTTCGAACAGTCACTAAGTGAACTGTTGTAAGTCGAGGAGTACCTGTACTTTATCACTTTTTTACTTTTGGGGGGAGGGTTTGACACCTTGCTAGGCGACTGGTGGTACTCGGATGTTGCATATCCTAAAAGTGGTACAATGGGTGAGAAGGTTGAAAAGCCCTGCAATAGTGGGCTACGGCCCACAGGCTGGGGACCCGTTTGAATGGTTCTGGCACCCCTTCCTCAACACGGCCTGTCCCAGTGTGGAGAAAGGCAAGTCAACTTACCCATAGAGTAGGCAAAGCCCCATTCCGGCTGAGATAACGCCTTGTAGCACCCGCCAACTGCCGCAGGTCCACGCCAGTCCCAGCAGAAGGAATTGTCCTCCCACCTGGACGAGGTCTCCCGCCATGGTCATCGGGAGCCGTTGTGAAGGACAACACAACTCCAAACCTAGGAAAGAGAGAAATCAGGCAGGGTAACAGAAGTGGAATACAGGATGTCCTGCATATGACCAGAATTTTCTCTCGTTCAGTGAGAAATTTGTTAAGTGCCCCGTTTTACGACTCTTCTCGCCACATTTGTTAAGGGAACCACTGCATTTCTAAATATTCCTAAATATGAGCCAGCCGTGTACTGCAGCTGCCAAAAAGGCCAACACAGTGCTAGGCTGCATTAACAGAGGGATAGAATCAAGATCACGTGAAGTATTAATCCCACTCTATAATGCCTTGGTAAGGCCACACTTGGAATACGGCATCCAGTTTTGGTCACCACGGTGTAAAAAAGATGTTGAGACTCTAGAAAGAGTACAGAGAAGAGCAACAAAGATGATTAGGGGACTGGAGGCTAAAACATATAAGGAACGGTTGCTGGAGTTGGGTATGTCTAGTTTAACGAACAGAAGGAAAAGGGGGGACAGGATAGCAGTATTCCAATATCTCAGGGGCTGCCATAAAGAAGAGGGAATCAAGCTATTTTCCAAAGCACCTGAAGGCAGGATAAGAAGCAACGGGTAGAAACTAATCAAGGAGAGAAGCAACCTAGAACTAAGGAGAAACTTCCTGACAGTGAGAACAATTAATCAGTAGAACAGCCTGCCTCCAGAAGCAGTAAATGCTCCAACACTGGAAGTTTTTAAGAAGAGACTGGACAGCCATTTGTCCGAAATGGTGTAGGGTTTCCTGCCTGAGCAGGGGGTTGGACTAGATGACCTCCAAGGTCCCTTCCAACTTTACTATTATTATTATTATTATTATTATTATTATTATTATTATTATTATTATTATTATTATTATTATTATTATTATTATTATGATCATCGCACAGTCAGCCAGATGTTCAGACTGGATTTGGCATTTTGTCTACCTATCGAGTCCTTACCCAGGACCTGGGATAGGCAGATGTGGATGTTTGATGGTATTACAGGTATTGTCGCAGGATGGAAGCAGTTCCTAGTAAGGCCGCCTTTTGCAATTGACTAATAGCGAATTTGTCAATGCCAATGGTGTTCAAGTGGTGCTCCAGTTGTTTTGGGATTGCACCCAAGGAGCCTATGACTATTGGTACTACCCTTGCTTGCTTTTGCCACAGTCTTTTTATTTCTATTTGTAGGTCTTTGTATTTTGTTGTTGTTGTTATTATTATTATTTCGTAAATTAGGAACAACGTTGATACTTACGGGTGATATAGAGGGCGAGTTGTAAAGCTCCCAACATGGTAGCCCAGAGGCACCGGCCCAGTATGAAGATGGAGGGAGAAGCTGCAAAGGCTGCCAGGATGCCTGCTGGACAGCCAAGAATCAGAGACAGGAAGAAGGTACTTCGCCGTCCTACACTGCAAGGAGCAACAGAAATGGAGAGATTACAAGTCGGTCCTCAACCTACTACCGTAATACGGGTCGCTAAACAAGACACTCATTAAGTGAGATGCGCCTGGTTATTTTTCCTCTTGCCACAGTGGTGAGGCAAATTGCCGATTCGCGTGGTTTTGCCCCGCTTTACGACCTGTCTTGTTATAGTTGTTAAGTGAATCACGGCAGTTGTTCAGTGACATGGGGGTTAAGTGATTCTGGCTTCCCTCTTTGACTTTGCTTGTCAGAAGGTCATAAAAGGGGATCCCGGGACCCCCGCCATAAATACGAGTCCGTTGCCAAGCACCCAAGTTTTGATCACGTGACCACAGGGATGCTGCAATGGTCGTTAAGTGTGAAAAACGGCCGCGAGTCATGTTCTCGAGTGCCACTGTAACTTTGAACGGTCACTAAACAAACAACAGTTAAGTCAAGGACCTGGTCACCATATCATAAAAAAGATGTTGAGAGTTTGGAAAAAATTCAGAGAAGAGCAACTAAGATGATCCAAGGCCTGGAGGCCAAAACATAGAACGGCTGCAGGACTTGGGTTTGGCTACTCCAGGGCTAGGCCACCTTGGCTCTTTCATGAGCCGAAGTGGCGCAGCAGTTAGAGTGCAGTACTGCAGGCCACTTTAGCTGACTGTGTTCATCAGGTCAGCGGTTCAAATCTCACCGGCGCAAGGTTGACTCAGCCTTCCATCCTTCCGGGGTAGGTAAAATGAGGACCCAGATTGTTGGGGGCAATGTAAATATATATATACATTGCTTACTGGTGTACACCGCTTAGAGAGTGCTTGCACTTAAAGCGGTATATAAGTCAAATAAATAAATAAATAAATAAATGACTCGTGGACTTCAAGTCCCAGAATTCCTGAGCCAGCCATGCTGAGGGGAGAAGTTTTCAAGCTGAGCCAGGTTGGCTCAGGAATTCTGGGAGTTGGTCCACCAGTCATGAAAGAGCCAAGGTTGCCTACCCCTGGGCTAGTCTAAAGAAAAGAAGAAATAGGGGTGACATGATAGTACATGCCCCAAAGAAGAGGGGATCAAATTATTCTCCAAAGCATCAGAGGGCAGGACAAGAAACAACGGATGGAAACTGACCAAGGACAGAAGCAACCTGGAATTAAGGAGAAAGTTCCTAACAGTGAGGACAATCAACCAGTGGAACAGCTTGCCACCAGAAATCATGGACGCTCCATCACTGGAGATTTTTAAGAAGAGACTGGACATTCACCTGTCTGAGACAGTATAGGTCCGTGGTGGCGAACCTATGGCACGGGTGCCAGAGGTGGCACTCGGACCCTTCTCTGTGGGCACGTGCGCCGTCGCCCCAGTCCTAGGCCTTCAGCTGGTTTTATAAAACCTTTTCGCTTTAGGCCTCGGTCGCCATGTGCAAAAAAAAAAAAAAAAAAGGTTCAATCAGTCAATTTCAACTTCTCGTGGGAAAAAAAAAGATCTTGCAAAGTTGGAATTGATTGATTGAACTTTTTAGTCCCACCCAGTCTGCCGTTACCACAGCCACCCCCACCCAATTGGCAACGCCCAGCCAATGGGCCACACCCACCTGGCACTCAATGATGCATAAGTGGGTTTTGGGTTGCAGCTTGGGCACTCGGTCTCTAAAAGGTTCGCCATTACTGGTATAGGTTCTCCTGCTTGAGCAGGGGGCTGGACTAGAAGACCTCCAAGGTCCCTTTCTATTCTATTCTGTTCTATTGTATTCCTATCCATTCTATTATCATTCCATCTATTCTATTCTATTCTATTCTATTCTATTCTATTCTATTCTATTCTATTCTATTCTATTCTATTCTATTCTATTCCATTCCATTCCATTCCATATTTTCTCTATTCTATTCTGTTCTGTTCTGCTCTACTCTACTCTATTATTATTTATTAAATTTATATGCCACCAATCTGAAGGTCCCTCTAGGTGGCTTACAGTTGCTAAAAAAACCAATTAAAAGAAACATTAAAACGATAAATAGGGTAATCCAATTTAGTTTACAAACTAAAAAACTCCTATCCCAAACTTCTAACTTACCTGTCAGCCAGGTGACCCAGGAAAACAGCTCCTGCCGCAAAGCCGAGGAGGAAACAGATCTGCTCCAGAGGGATGACCCAACTTCCAGAGCGATCCAGGTTCCACTAAAAAAAAAAAAAAGGAATAAGAAATTTAAAAAAAAATCAAATTATGCTTCAGGATAAACGAGTGCCTAATTTAAATCTGAAATTGGAAGGAATCCGGCTGCATCTTTTCAAACTACAGACGGTCCTCACTTAATGACCTGTTTGAGGTTACGACGGGGCTGAAAAATTGGTCCTCGCGCTTACAATCACTGCAGCGCAGGTCGTCCTCGACTTACAACAACGGAGCCCCAAAGTTTCTGTTGCTAAGCGAGGCATCTGTGAGGCGAGTTTTGTCCCATTTGACATCCTTTCTTGAAGTGAATCCCAGCAGTTGTTAAGTTAGTGACACGGTCGTTAAGTGAATCTGGCTTCCCCCCCCCACTTTTTCTTGTCAGAAGGTCGCAAAAGGGGAATCACGTGAGCCCGGGACACTGCGACCATCATAAATAGGAGTCACTTGCCAAGTGTCTGAATTTTGATCCTGACTTTCATGGCAAGAAACATTGTAAAATGGGGCAAAACTCCCTGAACAACCGTCTCACTGGTCGTATGTTGAGGATCATCTATATTCACTAAGCATTCCATTTATTCTCCTGTATTTATTTTCATCCTCTCTCTCTCTGTTTTGCCACATTCAGCAATCAAATTTCAGCTTTGCAGTCCAGGGGTAGGCAACCTTGGCTCTTTTATGACTCGTGGACTTCAACTCCCAGAATTCCTGAGCCAACCATGCTGAGGGGAAAGGGAGAGGTTTCCAAGCTGAGCCATGCTGGCTCAGAAATTCTGGGAGTTGAAGTCCACGAGTCATAAAAGAGCCACGGTTGCCTACCCCTGGTATAGGGTTTCCTGCCTGAGCAGGGGGTTGGACTAGATGACCTCCAAGGTCCCTTCCAGCTCTGTTATTCTGTTATTCTGAATGGTCTAGGCCAGGGGTAGGTAACTGGCTCTTTTATGACTCATAGACTTCAACTCCCAGAATTCCTGAGCCAGCCACGCTGAGGGGAAAGGGAGAGGTTTCCAAGCTGAGCCATGCTGGCTCAGGAATTCTGGGAGTTGAAGTCCATGAGTCATAAAAGAGCCACGGTTGCCTAGCCCTGGTCTAGGGACTCCTGCTTGAGCAGGGGCTGGACTAGAAGATCTCCAAGGTCCCTTCCAGCTTTGTTATTCCGTATGGTCTAGGCCAGGGATAGGCAACCTGGGCTCTTTTATGACTCATGGACTTCAACTCCCAGAATTCCTGAGCCAGCCATGCTGAGGGAAAGGGAGAGGTTTCCAGGCTGAGCCAGGCTGGCTCAGGAATTCTGGGAGTTGAAGTCCACAAGTCATGAGAGGGCCATAGTTCCCCCATGCTGGCTCAGGAATTCTGGGAGTTGAAGTCCACGAGTCATAAAAGAGCCAAGGTTGCCAACCCTGCTCTAGTCATACAAAACATCTTAAGTGTTTCTTTGTTTTTTGTTTTAAATAAGAAGCATGCAATAAGCTTCTTCCTTCTGAAGAACAAAAATCCGGTTTCTTCACTTCCTGACTGGCAAAAAGCCCAAAAGGTTCCCTAAATTGGCTCCGTGGCCACGTCTTGAGCAAAATTAAAGGAAGAATCCTTTTGCTGATCACACTTAACAAACTGCTATAACTTTTTCTTTCCGTTGTAGAGGAAAACAACGACCTTCCCCCCCCCCCATTTGTTAGGTCCCAGAAGCAGCCCTGACGTGCACTTTAAACAACCTCACAAACAATCCATATCTGGATTTTAACATGTTTCCAGTTGCACCGTCATTGACAAATAACATTTTTCACATTCTCACTTAGGACATTTATTCGTTGTTTTCCTTTGGTGGCTTCCCAGTCTCGGTGATTCAAGTCAGCCCACGTAATAATTCTACTTAAGATTCGTAATTCTACTTCGTCGTAAGGCTATTTTAACAAAATGTTGGTGGCGTGAAAGAACAGGCAATCCTCAGTTTCCAACAATTCAGCTGAAAAAATTTCTATTGTTAAGTGAGTTTTGCCTCCATTTTACTTTTCTGGCCACAGTTGTTAAATGAATCACTGCAGTTGTTAAGTTCGTTGTTAAATGAATCTTAGCTTCCCCATTGACTTTGCTTGTCAGGTCACGAAAGGGGAGCACATGATCCCGAGTCACACTGCGACCGTCATAACTATGAGCCAATTGCCAAGTGTCTGAAGTTTGATCACATGACCCTGGAGATGGAACGGTCGTAAGTATGAAAAATGGTCATAAGTCGCTTTTTTCAGTCCTGTTGTAACTTCAAACGGTCACTAAATAAACTCAAAGGCTACATGCCCCACAGATTCGAAATTCTACTTTATTCTACGACGACATTAACAGAATTTCGCCAGCGTGAAAGAACAGGCCGTCCTCGGCTTAGGACCGCAATGCAGCTGGAAAAAAATTCGTTAAGCAAGATATGTGTTGAGTTTTGCCTCGCTTTACGACCTTTCTTGCCGCAGTTTTTAAGTGAATCACTGCAGTTGTTAAGTGAGTCACAAGGTTGTTAAGTGAATCTTAAACTTCCCCGTTGACTTTGCTCGTCAGACGGTCACAAAAAGGGGATCATGTGACCCCGGAATGCTGCGACCGTCGTAAATGTGAGCCAGCATCTGACCTTACATGCACATGTGCAAACGAGAATGTGGCCCCATGTGCACAAACAAGCCGCAAGCATGCACACGGGGCTGTGAACCTGCACGTGAGGCTCTCAGTGACGCCGGTGTCTGTGTGAGGCTTGTGGTGCCACCGCCACCAAGCTCGCAGCGATGCTACCACCTGCACGAGGATCACCCCGCCACCCCACGTGGGGCTCGCACTGCGGCCCACCTACTGCCTGTCTCTTGTGGCACTGCCGCCACCGGCACAAACTTCGTGGCAATGCCACCACCTGCGTTTGGCACGCTGCCGCCCACCTGCCACTCACAGTGCTCCCACCGCCTGTGCAAGTTTATGGCAACACCGCTGCCCACACGGTACTAGCGGCAACGGTAGCACGAGGAGGGGTGAGCACACGCACACACCCACGTGCACCACCCAGCTACTCACGTGGCCCAGTGGCCACGGCCCAATAGCGGGCCGTGGCACATAGGTTGGGGACCCCTGGTGGCCATGCTTGTGGCTTGTTTGTGCACGCGTGTGCACGTGTGGCCACATTCACGTTTGTGCGTGTGCGTGTAAGTTCCCTGCCCCTCCCTCTCCCACTGGGGTGCCAACCCATAAAGCAGCGGTTCTCAACCTGTGGGTCGGGACCCCATTTGGAGTCGAACTACCATTTCACGGGGGTCGCCAAACAACGCAGTCCGCCATTTTTTCTCCCTTTTCCTACTCCCTTTTATTCTATTGGCTGTTGAAAGCCAATAGAATAGACTCTCTTGAATAGAGTCTAATTCTATTGGCTTTCCAAAGCCAATAGGAATTGTCCAGGCTGTCTCTGCCCTGCTGAGCCCGCCAAAAGTCCCATTCTGCAAACGGTGCTGCACCAGTTGAATAGTCCTTGACTTACGACTAGTTGAGTAGTCCTCGACTTTACGGCATTAAAAAGGTTGAGAACCACTGCCATAAAGTTTGGAGACGCCAGTTCTAGATAACCTATTTGGCATTAAAGACCAGGGACATTTCTTTCCATTTTTAACATATTTCACATAAATCATAACAGCAGGAAAACGAAGCCGCAGAGATACTCACCTCGGTCACCGGGTTGCTGGTGAGGACGGGGAGTCTGGAGGACCCCCCACTCTGCCAGTGGGGCCCGTCACAGGTGGCATTCTCGGGGAGTTTAGTGCCGTTGGGGTCCCGGCACTGGGCAGGGGTGAGAGCAAAGAGGGCATCCGAGCCCAAGGCCAAGCCCAGAAGGAGGCAGGGAAGGCAGCTGAGAGCCAGGAGAAGGCGCTGCCGACGTTGGCCCCGGGCCCCGAGGCGCCCCAGCAGCCATTCGAAGGAGGGAGGGCCCAGCTGAGAAGCCGAGGTGGTAAAATCCCTTCGGGGACCCCCGGGATCTGGGATCGGGGGGCTGGTATCCATGGGAAGCGTCTGTGGAAGGGGGAAAAATGGAATTAATAAATAGGCAATCAGGAAGAAATACAAGAGAGAAAATGGAGAGGGTTTTAAATGAGTGTTGTTGAACTTTGGCTAATTTCAGAGGGGTGGACTTCAACTCCCAGAATTCCTGCTGGCTGGGGAATTCTGGGAGTTGAAGTCCACCAGTCTTAAAGTGGCCAACGCTGGTTTAAATGAATAGCTGCCTCTGTAAACAGCCGTTCCTTGTTTTTTGAACCCATGCATCCTTAGGAGATGTGATGCACCACGATGCCCAATAAAAGGGCAAAGAAATACTAAACCCGGTTAAAACAAACCCAGAATCTTAGCCTATGGAGAGAGAAAGTAGATTGTGAGTTCAGACAAGTACAATTCCCACAGGGAGCAGTAAGGGGCGCCATTCCCTTGGATCAAAGGTCCCAACCCCTTGCTCGTGTCAGGAATTGAAGAGGTCAAGGCCCCCAAACCATGGCTCCGCTCCCTCAAAGTGTCCGGACACCACCGTGCTGTCCACACACTGCATTTTGGAGGAAGGGTCCCGGGGCCACAACTAGGGGGTGGTCCCAAGACAGCACCTTCCCCCAGAACCCATCCCTAAGATGCTGGCTGGCTGGCTGGGGATGCTAGGCATTGCAACCCCACCCCTCTGAAAGCTGGAAAGGAGGGCCGAGGGAGGCAAGATGGGCTTTGTAGTCGCCCATAGGCTGGGGAAATGGCGAAGAAAGGCTCCAGCAAGGGGAAAGAGAAAGCAGAAGATTCTTGGGTTTCTTTTAACCTGGTTTAGTATTTCTGGGACCTGGTTTGGGACATCACCTGTGAAGGATGCAGGCGTTCACACGACCCCCGTTCTGGGCATCACCTGCGACACGGATGTGAAGGATGCAGGCGTTCACACGACCCCCTTGCTTTTAAGGTGCAACTAAGCCGGGTTGGGGGCAAATGCAAACGCAATTTGAATTTGGGGGGCAAAGCAAAGGGGGGGATCCCGCCTGGGGGGCGTGCAGGAAGGAAGGAAAGGCCGGGGGGAGGGTAGAAAGGGGTCCCGGGACGCGACAAAGAGGGCAAAGCGGCCGCTCCAAAGGCGGAGACGGAGCAGCCGAGCCCAGCGGAGGGCAAACCCAACCGGGGGATGCTCACCAAGCGCCGGGTGGGCGCCCACCGCCGGCTGCAAGACACCCCGAAGCCGGGCCGCCGCCGCCCGGGAAGCACAGGCCGAGGGAGCCGGCAGTCCCCGCCCCTCGGCCGCCTCCACCTCCACCCGGAGCCGCCGCCCCCAGCCCGACGTAGCGACCTCCTCGCCTTCTTTAGGGACCCGGGCGGCGGCCAGGATCTGCAACCTGGCGCCCGCTGCAATTCTCTTCCTCCAGCCCGGCTAGGCTGGACCCGGGCAGGGTTTGACTTCGGATTTGGGGAGGGGGGCGTCGGCAGCAGCCTCGCGGCCACCCGGGCAGGCGTGGTTGGGGCTGGCAAGGAGCCACGGGCGATCCCAGCTTTTGCGCGGGCGAGGGGAGCGCTCGGATCGGGCGCAGCCGGGGGAGGAGCTCTCCCAGCCGCTGGTCGGAGGAGCCTTCCGCAATGTTTGGGGGGGAAGGGGGGGGCGGCGGCATTAAGGAGGCATGCCGGGAGTTGTAGTTCAGAAGATCCGGCCAGTCGTATCCAAAGGCGGAAATTAAAATTCACTCCCTTTCTTTCTTTCTTTCTTTCTTTCTTTCTTTCTTTCTTTCTTTCTTTCTTTCTTTCTTTCATGCCGGGAGTTGTAGTTCAGAAGATCCGGCCAGTCGTATCCAAAGGCGGAAATTAAAATTCACTCTTTCTTTCTTTCTTTCTTTCTTTCTTTCTTTCTTTCTTTCTTTCTTTCTTTCTTTCTTTCTTTCTTTCTTTCTTTCATGCCGGGAGTTGTAGTTCAGAAGATCCGGCCAGTCGTATCCAAAGGCGGAAATTAAAATTCACTCTTTCTTTCTTTCTTTCTTTCTCTTCCTTCCTTCCTTCCTTCCTTCCTTCCTTTTGCACGGACTTTTTGGGGGGGCTGATTTCACGCGCATCTCGTGTGTGAATGCCAGCCTGGGTTCCCGGCAAGATGCCCGATTTTAAACTCCCCTCCAGGTGTTTCTTAACTTCTGCCCCTTTCAGACAGCGTCTCCCAGCGTTTTTCCATACTCCGCGCCCCTCGAACGCTTCTGCTATATTCTCACACCCGCTTAGAGAAGTGCGAAGTCACGGCAACCAATTATGAAATATACACTATAATTTTGAACACCCAAGTTTTGGCACCCCCCAGGAATATCGTCTCGCAGCCCCGGTAGGGAACCCCTGCTTTAAGAGGTCGTGCACACGTATACTTAACCAGAACTAGACTTGTTTTTTCTGTGTGACTTATATGTGGGTATATGCATGACTTTGTATTTATTTTTGTCATATTTATTTATGTAGTGTATATCGGAGGTGGTGACCCTTTAAGAGCTGAATGCAACGAAATTTCGTTTAATGTACCCCGATTGGTGTACATTCAATGTGACAATGGTTATTATTCTATTCCATTCCATTATTCTTCTATTCTATTTCATATTTTCTATATTCTACTCTATTATTGTTATTATTTTATTCTATTCTATTCCATTATTCTTCTATTCTATTCCATATTTTCTATATTCTACTCTATTATTGTTATTATTTTATTCTATTCTATTATTATTCTATTCTATTTCATATTTTCTATAGCCAATTCTATTATTATTATTACTAGTCTAGTCTATTCCATATTTTCTATATTCTATTCTATTCAATCCTGTTTCAGACAAATGGCTGTCCACTCTTCTTAAAAACCTGCAGTGATGGAGCACCCACAACTTCTGGTGGCAAGTTGTTCCACTGGTTAATTGTTCTCATTGTCAGGAAATTTCTCCTTAATTACAGGTGGCTTTTCTCCTTCCTTTCTCTTTCTTTCTTTCTTTCTTTCTTTCTTTCTTTCTTTCTTTCTTTCTTTCTTTCTTTCTTTCTTTCTTTCTTTCTTCTTCCTTTCTTCTTTCTCTGTCTCTCTCTTTCCTTTCCAATAATAAGAATAGAACTGGAAGGGACCTTGGAGGTCTTCTAGTCCAGCCCCCTGCTCAAGCAGGAGACCTTAGAGGTCACTTCTTTTAGCGCTGTCATAACTTCGAACGGTCACTGAATGAACGATTTTAGGTTGACAACTAGCTACATACCAATAATAGCAAATCTAATTTGCAAGAACAATGTCAGGAGTGTGGAATGTATGTGTAATCCACAATTTAAGACCAAGAATCGCCATTGCTAAATAGGCTGGTTGTTAAGTTTCTCACGCCCTACTTTGCGGTCATTTTTTTTTCATGGTTGTTAAGTGGGTCACTGCAATCGTTAAATGAATCGTGGGTCGTTAAGTGAATCCAGCTCCCCCTCCCCTTGACTTTGCTTGCTGGGAAGGTCCCAAATGGGATCCCATGAACCTGGTTTGTTGAGCGCCTGAATTTTGATCACGTGATCACGGCGACGCTACGACGGTCCAGTCGTAAATCATTTTTTTCAGTCCCAGTGTAACTTTGTGTCGCTAAATGAATGGTTCTAAGTCGAGGACTATCTACACAGCTGAACGGAGAAGGAAGGAACCCACCAGAAATTTAAAAATGTCTTTTTTTTTTTTTTTTAAACACACAGCCATTATTTTTTCCACCTATTTTATTATCATCAAACCTAGAGAGATTCTGGGAAATATTTCCTGAGAGAAAAAAAAAAATACTTTGTCCCCGTTTACTTATATTCTGAAGGTGTTTCTGCGAATTCAGTCTGTTTTCAACTGGGGTCCCTTCATGAGGGATGGACTTCAACTCCCAGAATTCCCCAGCCAGCAAAGCTGGCTGTGGAATTCTGGGAGTTGAAGTCCACCCCTCATGAAGGGATCAAGGTTGAGAAATAGTCTTCTAATTAATAGCCTTTTATATTGTTGGCCTTTCCAATCCTTGACATAATGTCCTTTATTGCAGCTTATCGGGAGGGCAAAGGGGGGGGGGGCTGGCAATGAGACACCCCATTTGGCAGCCATTTTCTTCTTCCTCCCTTCCTGTTAAGCCTCTGGGAGTGTCCAGAGAGAGCGTTCGAGAGCGAGAACGAGTGCTGTTCCTTTCCTTTTGACCATCGGGAGTGTCCAGAAAGCAGCCAAGGTCCCCCCGTTTCCTCTCCCCCCCTTTAACCCACAGCCTCAATCCAGTTGTCCCCGTGGATTATGGGGGTCGCCCTTCAGGAATAAAGAGCCCGTTCAGAAGTCCGGCAGCGGAGGGGGTCCCGAGTTCGAGAGACGCTGGCGTAGAAGGGCCGAAATTGGGGGGGGGGGTTCTTTGGCTAGGAAGGTTGCAGCGCACAAGGAAGGAGGCCAAGGTTAGGTCCTTGAGATACAACGGGGCGCTTTTGAGCCCGCGCGTTTTGGAAGGATGGACGAGCTGAACATCCCGTACCGATTCCAGGAACCGTTGCTAGCCAGGATGGGCCCCGCCAGCATCCTCGGTCACCCTCCGCAGAAAGAGAGACCCATCGTCCACCTCCGGGTAGAGCAGCAGCAGCTCTGCGGAGTCCCGGATCAAGAGGGCGCCAGGGCGCCCAGCAAGGTGGTGAAGGCCAGAGCTTGGCGTGACAACTCGGCTACACATCCCTGCATCTCGCGAGCGGCGGGGGGCGACGGGTAGCGCAAAGCGGCGCTCTTGACGGAGAGGACCGCCTCCTTCAAGGCTTGGCAGAGGGCGGTGCTGGCGGAGCCCACCCTGGCCCGCACGGCCGCCGAAGACGCCAGGCGGGAGACGGTGTCGCCCACAAAGACCAGCTTGTGCGCCGTGACGATGACGAACTTGCCGTGCGGCACGAAGACGCGGGGCGGCTGGTGGGCCCCGGCGCTGGCCGAGAGCGCTTCGATGGCGGACAGCAGGGTGCGGTAGTGCGTCTGGCACTGCCCCGTGTAGAACTGCAGCAGCTGGCTGTCCTCCGGGGATGGCGGCGCCTGGCAAGGAGAGGAGACGGCAATCTTAGGAACTCCTCGCCATTGGGAAATGTACATTTCTGGTGCCGTTCGCCCCCCTCCGGCGGCTGAGTTTTCCCCAGGGGTTTTTAATCAAAAAATATTTCAATCCGGCGGGATCCACGGGGTGGGGGTCAAAAAAGTCAAGATGGCTGCCAGGACAGTGTGATCGGAGCTAGGTAGGGGTCAGTTTGGAGGGCAGCGTTGCTGCTGTTGACATTTTGGCTTTTTTCCCCCCACCCAATCCCATGGACCCCTCTGTTTACACAAGTTGTGGCCAGATACACAAGGATTCCAACCAGAAGGTCCAAATTCCACCCAGCGTTGCATTTCATCAGGACGTCTGCAAGGGAGGGGGGGGGAGAGCCAATGGTCAGCTTCGGATTTTGCAAACAGGGCTTTCCGCAAATGTCCTGCTTTTTAAGGGCTGGACCCCCCCCCCCCCAGGAAGGATCCCTGGCCCCGGGTGGGACAGAGTGAGAACAAGGGGTTATAAAGATAGATACCATTTCTTCGGTGGGAGTTGCCTCTTCTTCCGGGACCATAAGTGTGGGGCTGGCTTCGGGTGTGGTTGCTTTCTGCTGGATTTTATCAGTCCCCTGAGGAGAAAAGAAGGGAAGGGTAGGGTAGGGAAGGGAAGGGAAGGGAAGAGAAGAGAAGAGAAGAGAAGAGAAGAGAAGAGAAGAGAAGAGAAGAGAAGAGAAGAGAAGAGAAAGGAAGTAAAGAAGGGTAACAGGAAGGAAGGAAGATGAGTAGGAGATAAAGAAGAGAGGAAGGAGAAGAAAAGTGAAGAAGAGAAGAGGGAAGAAGAGAAGAGAAGAGAAAGGAAGTAAAGAAGGGTAACAGGAAGGAAGGAAGATGAGTAGGAGATAAAGAAGAGAGGAAGAAGAAAAGTGAAGAAGAGAAGAGAAGAGAAAGGAAGTAAAGAAGGGTAACAGGAAGGAAGGAAGGTGAGTAGGAGATAAAGAAGAGAGGAAGGAGAAGAAAAGGGAAGAAGAGAAGAGGGAAGAAGAGAAGAGAAGAGAAGGGAAGTAAAGAAGGGTAACAGGAAGGAAGGAGGAAGGTGAATAGGAGATGGAGAGGAAATGAAAGGAGAAGAAAAGTGAAGAGAAGAGAAAAGAGAAGCAAAGAAGAGTAACGGAAGGAAGGAAGATGAATAGGAGATAAAGAAGAGAGGAAGGAGAAGAAAAGTGAAGAGAAGAGGAGTGAAGAGAAGGGGAGGGGAGAAGGAAGAACAAAAGATGGAGAGAAGAGAGAAAGAAGAGAAGAGATGAAGCAAAAAAGGAACAACAATGAGGAAGGAAGGAAGGAAGGAAGGTGGAAGATGGGAAGAGGAAGGAGAGTGGAAAACGGGAAGAGAAAGGAAAGAAAAGGAAAAAAAGGGAAGGGAAGAACAACAATAAGTGCATTTCTTTGCTGAGTTTTATTACAGGATAAATAAGACAGAAAACCAAATGTCACAACGCGATTAAGAAGCTTTCTTGAAAAGCTCAAAACAACGGAACAATCCCAATTAATACAGATCAGCCCAGGGAAGACTCCCCCCCCCAAGACCTGCTTTGCTTCTGATTCAGAGCCCCCCCCACCATTCCGATTGACCCTTCATTTTTTTCCCCACCAAGCCCATCTTTTCCTGCCTCACAGGCTCAACTCAGCGAATCCGAGCTGACATCCTATTTTAAAGTCTCATGAAAGTGTGAAAAAAGTGTGAAAAAAGAGCCATGCGTCACTTTTTTTTCAGTGGACGTCGTAACTTCAAACGGTCACTAAACGGACCGTTGTAAGTTGAGGACCACCCCTAATTCCGGTGCACACAATACACCGGGAGGTAAGCCTACTCCAGCGCCAAGGGTTTTCCCTCAAAAAGAAAGAAAAGGCGGGCATTTGTTTGGAGGGATGGATCTGCTTTTTAAATTTAAAAATGTAAACCGGTGTCGGGTTCGAGACGAGGCAGATCCCTCCAAAGCACGTTGCACTTGGGTGAGTTTTGCACACAATGCGCCCCGTTGTGACACGTCTAAGATTAATGTCATTTTGGGTTAATGTTCACCTTGGGCTTGGGGAGGGAAAGAACGGAAATATGTCGAGGCTGAGAGCGCCTTTGCAAGAGAGGAAAATAAACCCCATTTTGCAAAAAACATCACACTGAAAGGCTGTGTTAAGTCTTTCTGATTTGTGGAACGTGCAGCGGAACAACCGCAAGGCCAAATTTAAGGGATAATCTTATATTTCAGCCATAATTTCCCTCTTTTTTTTTCTTTTTTCTTTAAAGCAGGTAGATCTAGAGACGAGGAGGTGAATTTTTGAAGGGGTCTGTCAGCTAACGAGAAGCCACGGATGGAAACTCAGTGAAGAGAGAAGCAACCTAGAACTAAGGCGAAACTTCCTGGCAGTGGGAACAATTAACCAGTGGAACTACCTGCCTCCAGAAATTGGGCAATACGGAATACAGAATAAAAGAGTTGGAAGAAGAATTGGTCTAGACCAGGGGTAGGCCACCTTGGCTCTTTTATGACTCGTGGACTTCAACTCCCAGAATTCCTGAGGGGAAAGGGAGAGGTTTTCAAGCTGAGCCAGGCTGGCTCAGGAATTCTGGGAGTTGAAGTCCAAGAGTCATAAAAGAGCCAAGGTTGCCTACCCCTGATCTAGACTCTTCCGGAAGGGCGACCCCATAATCCACGGGGACGAACGGATTGAGGCTGTGGGGTAAAGTGGGGGAGGGGGGGAGAGAGAGGAAAGGGGGGACCTTGGCTGCTTTCTGGACGCTCCCGATGGTCAAAAGGAAGGGAACAGCGCTCGCTCACACTCTTGCTCTCTCCAGACACCCCCAGAGGCTTGACAGGAAGGGAGGAAGAAGAAAATGGCTGCCAAATGGGTGTCTCGTTGCCAGCCCCCCCCTTTGCCCTCCTGATAAGCTGCAATAAAGGACATTGTGTCAAGGATTGGAAAGGCTATTAATTAGAAGACTATTTCTCAACCTTGATCCCTTCACGAGGGGTGGACTTCAACTCCCAGAATTCCCCAGCCAGCTATGCTGAGGGGAAAGGGAGAGAGTTCCAAGCTGAGCCATGCTGGCTCAGGAATTCTGGGAGCTGAAGTCCACCAGTCATAAAAGAGCCACGGTTGCCTACCCCGACGTCAAGAGCAGGTTGAACCATCCTTACCTTCAAATGGACATAATCGTACTCGTCAGCCAGACGGATCCCCTCGTATTCATTGTGGACGTCGTCCCTGGCTTGGTCCAGCGGCTCCCCTGCCCCGAGACCCCCCAGCCGGGGCGGAGGGGGAGGCAGCGGCCGGTCCTGGATACTGCCCTTCCGCACGATGCTGGGCGACGGAGGTGGAGGCTCTCCAGAAAGCCGCTCCTCGCTCGGAAGAGCGGGCAGCGGACGGCGGGATAGGCTCTCCGCGGACGGTAGCCGGGGGCGAGTGGGGGGTCCTGAGTCCCTTAGGTTGAGTCCTTGGAGGGTTCCCTCCAAAGGTGGGGTGCTGGGCGTCAGCAGAGGAACGTCATAAATGGCCCCATCTTCCTCTTCCTCCTCTCCCTCCTTTCCTCCTGCCCGGAGGTCTTCGGGAGACTCGTACAAGTTAAGCAAGGCTGAAGCCCGGCGTAAATTAGACGGGATGGCGTAGATCAGGGGCCCTTCGCAACTTCCTTCGTCCTCTTCTTCCTCCTCTTGGGAAAGAGCCTTTTTGAAAGCGAGGGGCACGTCGTAGGCCTCGTCCACGTTTGGAGGGGCGCTGGGTTGGGGGGCTACTCGGGCGACTTTTTTGACCCGTGGGGCGGGAGAATCGTACGTGTCCAAAACCACGTCCCGGAGCAAAGACGAGGGTACATCATAAACCTGCGAGCAGAGAAAAAAGGATAAAGAGGAAGAGTTCCCAAATTGAAGCATGTTTTGGGGTCAGGCATCAAGCTAGGCCATAAATTAGTTTGGCTGGGTGAATCCAGTTATTAACCATAGTTTACATCTGAGTGCCTTTGGACCACGCAACGTGGCTTGATCAGGAGTGGAGAGCTCAGCATGGATGATAAACACAGTCACTGTGATTGTAAACTGCAGTTTATGGCTTAGCTTGATATAGGATCCCTACTTTAGTGGTTTAGTCTATGTACCATGGTTAAAACAAACCATGGCTTACATTGTACATCAAGATGTCAAACTAGGGCCCTTGAAAGTGTGTGGACTTCAATTCCCAGAATTCCATGGCTGGAGAATGAGGCCTTTAGGACAGTGTTTTTCAACCTTGGCCCCTTTGAAGATGGGTGGACTTCAACTCCCAGAATTCCCATGGCTGGCTTTGCGGCCTTTAGGACAGTGTTTCCCAACCTTGGCCCCCTGAAGATGTGTCTGGCTAGGGAACTCTGGGAATTGAAGTCCACACATCATCAACTAGTGAGGTTGAGAAACACTCAGATAGAGGATAAAAACCATAATGGACACATTCAGCTAAAACATTTTTCCCTATTCTCATGCTTCTAACCAGCCTTTCAACGAAAGATCCACATATATTTTGATTCCCCCCCCCCGTTCCATCTCTTTCCCCTGGAAAAATTAGGAATAAAGATCAAAGCCTCTTCTACTGGAAGTTTTTAAGAAGAGACTGGGCAGCCATTTGTCTGAAATGGTGTAGGGTTTCCTGCCTGAGCAGGGGGTTGGACTAGATGACCTCCAACTTTATTATTATTATTATTATTATTATGGATCATCGCAGTCAGCCAGATGTTCAGACTGGATTTGGCATTTTGTCTACCTATCGAGTCCTTCCCAAGGACCTGAAATAGGCAGAGGTGGATGTTTGATGGTATTACAGATATCGTCGCAGGATGGAAGCAGTTCCTAGTAAGGCCGCCTTTTGCAATTGACTAATAGCGAATTTGTCAATGTCAATATTATTATTATTATTATTATTATTTTATTATAAATTTTTACAATAAAAACCCCTTCCCCGATCCCTCCCAACCCTCCCCAAAACCCTCCCCCATTCTTCCCAGAGCTGAATACAGGGTTAACTATAACTTATAAGAAAAAACTTTTAAACCCAAATAAACCTCAAGCAAGTATAATCACATTCAGTAAACAAATTATTAAATACTTTAACTCCATTATATATAAAAAAAACAGAAAGAGAAAAAGAAGAAAATAAAAAATAATAATAAAAAAAACAAAAACAAAACTATTCTACACTTCTAAATAATATCTTAAACTTTAAATATAAATTATTCAAAAGCTAAATGATATTTTCTTACATCATACTTATATTATTATTATTATTATTATTATTATTATTATTATTATTATTATTATTATTATTACTTCACCTTCATCCCGCTAGTTTTCTACCTAGGGGACTTTTTAAAAAAACATTTGAGCAGAAACTTTCAAGCATCTTCCAGAACACCTCAGCTTACGACCACAAGGGAGCCCCAACTTTCTGGCGTTAAGCAAGACAGCTATTGTGTGAATTTTGCTGCCTTTTTAAATCTTTCTCGCCACAATTGTCAATGAATCACTGCAGGTTTTAAGTTACTAAAATGGTTGTTAAGAGAAACTGGCTCCCCCCCCCCATCGACGTTGCTTGTCAGAAAGTCGCAAAAGGAGAATCAAGTACATGCCAATTTCCAAGTGTCTGAATTTTAATCACGTGAGCCTGGGGATGCTGCAAACAGCCATGAGTGTGAAAAAACAGTCGTAAATCCCTTTTTTTCAGGGCCCTTCACTAAACAGAATGGTTCTTACGTTGAAGATTATCTGTACTGCTTGCTGACGCATCTATTGTAGCCTCTTTGATGACCATCTTGGTTTGTTTGACCAGACTTGACTTCTGGCCTAATCTGGATGGCCCTGTGGCGTTGACCGATATCCCCAGCTTCCAAAGACACCAGGGACGCTCCCGAAATGACAGTCTAGCCTTGCTTTTTAAACCTCACCAGCTGCTCCTCTGGCATTCTCACCTGTCCTTCCCACCCGTGTGTTTCTCCATCTAAGGCAAATGTTGGCTTGGCTGGAGAAGGGGAAAGGGCCCCTTTGCAGGCAGCTGTCTCTTTGTAAGGGGCTCAGATCCAATTACTCTGGGTGGCAGGACAGGCGTAAAATTTAATCCAACAGGCGCGGCCAGTTGTCCTTCCAGCCTGGAGGCTTTGTCCAGCCGCCGGCGGGCACCCCATCCGATTGGCAACTTGCGCAGCGATCAGATATATTTTGATAAGCTAATAAAAACGTGGCAATTACAATGCTTTTGCTTCTCATCCAGGAAACTACTGCAGTTCTGTTCTGCTTCCAACCCAGCTGAGGTTTTTGACTCCCAGCGTCAGATTTAGAAGAGAAACCAGCTGGGACACCGGACAGGAGGCAAAATAATAAATAAGTAAAATAAGAATAAAATAACGCAGCAAAAATGACTGGGAACTGAATTGGCAAAAGTCTTAAAAAGGAGCAAGTCAAGATCCTGCGATGCTTTCAGATCCAAACAGGCAGACATATGGCCCACATTAGGCCTGAAGTGACTATTGTGGCAAAGAAAAAAAAAAGGCTGGCTCTTTGTTACTGCGATACCAGGGGATGCACGAATGGAAGAGAAACAAGGAAAAAAATAAAATAAAATATCGTGATTTGCAAATTGAAGTTGAGCGACTATGGAGATAAAAAATCAATGGTTATAGCAACAGGAGCCCTTGGAGCAATTCCCAAAGGGCTGCCGAGATATATGGAAATGTTGGACTTATTGGACCTGAATATTCTGATTTTGCAAAACAAAACAAAACAAAAAAACCCCACCTTACTTGGAACTGCCTATATATTCAGACGCTACTTTAACAGCTCTTAGGTCCTTGGTTAGAACTTGAACTGTTAAGTTTTTTACCAGTCCCAGATTGTAAATCGAATTGAAGATTAACCATAATAAAATAAAATATAAAATATAATAAGAATATTAGAATGGAATAGAATAGAATACAGTACAATAGAATAGAGTAGAATAGAATAGAAAATA
This sequence comes from Crotalus tigris, assembly GCF_016545835.1. Classification (NCBI taxonomy): domain Eukaryota; kingdom Metazoa; phylum Chordata; class Lepidosauria; order Squamata; family Viperidae; genus Crotalus; species Crotalus tigris. Next base: position 110,778 of record NW_024096742.1, read on the forward strand.
TAGCATAGATTAGAATAGAAAATATAGAATAAAATAGAGTACAATAGAATAGAATAGAAAATATAGCATAGATTAGAATAGAAAATATAGAATAGAATAGAGTACAATAGAATAGAAAATATAGCATAGATTAGAATAGAATAGAAAATATAGAATACACAATATAGAATAGAATAGAGTAAAATAGAATAGAAAATATAACATAGATTAGAATAGAAAATATAGAATAGAATAGAGTACAATAGAATAGAATAGGAAATATAGATAGATTAGAATAGAAAATATAGAATAGAATAGAGTACAATATAATAGAATAGAAAATACAGCATAGATTAGAATAGAATAAAAAATATAGAATACAAAATATAGAATAGAGTAAAATAGAATAGAAAATATAGCATAGATTAGAATAGAAAATATAGAATAGAATAGAGTACAATAGAATAGAAAATATACCATAGATTAGAATAAAAAATATAGAATAGAAAATATAGCATAGATTAGAATAGAAAATATAGAATAGAATAGAAAATATAGAATAAAATAGAATAGAATAGAATAGAATAATAATGACGCTGGTCATACCATCTGGGTTGATACAGCTAAGTCCTTGACTTACAACAGTTCATTTAGTGACTGTTTGAAGCCACAATCACACTGAAAAAAGTGACTAAGGATCGTTTTTCACACTTACGACCGTTGCAGCATCCCCGTGGTCACGAGATCAAAATTCGGACGCTTGGCAATTGACTCACATTTATGACGGTTGCAGTGACCCGGGGATCCCGTGATCCCCTTCTGCGTCCTTCTAACAAGCAGTGCGAAAGCCAGATTCGCTTAACCACCGTGCGACTCCCTTAACAACGGCAATGATCCACTTAACAACTGTGGCAAGAAAAGGCCAAGATTGGAGAAGGCTGGAGCCAACTACGGCTGCCCACGAAAACCGGCCATCTTCTCATTTGTCTTATTCTCTCAAAGTACCTCCACAGAGTCTTCTTCTCTTCTGGTACCCCGAGGCACCCTGTAGATGCCCTCTGGGGGCAGCGGGCAGGGCCGGGCGGGCGGCGGTATCTCATACACCTGGGGGTGGAAGGAAAAGACAAGGAGAAACCAGGAATCAGGATTGGGAGAGACGCAGCAGATCCCTGGCGCTCATATCTGAGATAGGTTCGCCCAACGTTCCTGGGTTAAAAAAAAGGGATGGAGAGTTCACGGTTGAGTGTGGTGGTGGTGGTGGGGAGACCAGCTTTCATCATGGTGGGTTGGGTGACCCATCCCATATCCTCCAAGTGGACCTCAAAAATAGAGAAGATTTGGGTAAGCAGTTGAGGGGATTTAGAGCAGTGGTTCTCCACCTGTGGGTCGGGACCCCATTTGGGGTCGAACGACTATTTCACGGGGGTCGCCAAACAACGCAGTCCGCCATTTTTTTCCCCCTTTTCCTTAGCTGTGCTACTCCCTTTGATTCTATTGGCTTTTGAAAGCCAATAGAATAGACTCTCTTGAATAGAGTCTAATTCTACTGGCTTTCAAAAGCCAACAGGAATTGTCCAGGCTGTCTCTGCCCTGCTGAGCCCGCCAAAAGTCCCCTTCTGCAAACGGGGCTGCACCAGTTGAGTAGTCCTCGACTTACAACCGGTTGAGCAGTCCTCGACTTACGACCGGTGGGGGGGGTCGCGGCATTAAAAAGGTTGAGAACCACTGATTTAGATGGTCAAAGGGTTCCTCCTCAAGATCTGTTCTAGTAGGCACCCTTCTCCAGCCTGGGGCCTTGAAAAGAGGGTGGAGCCCCATTCCCATCATCCACACCCAGCTAAAATGGGGAGACATCTCAACGTATCTAGACGTTGACAGGCTGCTAAACTCTGCTCTGGGGGAAAAGGGGAGACGTTGAAGTCCAGTTTTGGTGTCTTGGTTAGAAGTTTGAGAAGGTGGAAGAGGAGTCTCTGTGGCTATTCAGTGTCATCCAAGGTGGCATCATGGAGAGGAACAAGCAGGAGAGGACTTCCAGGTCCTGCTCACCTCCTGTTCTTCTTTCCTTTGTTCTCTTCTTCTCCACTCGTCTACGGCTCCGTCTGAGACCCTTCCCACCAGAAGACCGTCCTTCTTCGGCACCTGGTAGACCTCTGCAGAGGTGTGGTTTGGGTGAGATCCCGGCTCAGGGAGGACCTTAACCCTGTTGGCTGGCACGATCCCTTGTTGGCCGTGCAATGAACACAAATGCCAGCCTTCCAGGCCGATCCCTTCTGGCTGGAGAAGGACCATGAGGTCCCCCTTGTGGAACGAGAGTTCATCCGGACACTCGGCTGTGTTGTCGTACAGAGCGCGACACAACTGCGCCTGTGGACGAAAAAACAAAGTGGAGACACAAGGCTCAAGTTCACACTTTCCAAAACTCAGCTTTAAGCTGTGCTCTCCAGACTACAATACCCAGAATTCTTAAGAAAGCAGGTCTCAGAATTCCCAGACTACAACGCCCAGGATTCCCAGACTACGACTCCCAGAATTCCTAGCCCACCTGGCTGGGTAAGTTACCCACAAGCAAGATGCTGAAAGGAGCTTTTTACAACACAAGGTGGGAACCAAGAGCGGTCAATTTTAATGGTTGTCTTTACAAGCATCTGCCCTTCCGTAACAAGCAGTCCTTGTTTAGCGACTGCCTCACTTAGCGACCGTTTGCGGTTACAATGGTGATGGAAAAGGAACTTTGCGAACAGCCCTTGCATTTACGACCTTTGCAGGTCTGTAAAGCAAAGAAAGCTGAGCGGAGATTGCAAACATCGCATTTCACTTAGTGTCCAACAACCAAGTTGCCCAACTATGGTCGCTAAATGAGGACTATCTGTATATTAAAACTGCCCTAGGCTTCTGTGCTAGATTTCTACTTAATGGGGATTTTTAATATATATATATACGTATGAGAAAGATTATTATATCACATAAAACATATAAGGAACGGTTGCTAGAATTGGGTATGTCTAGTTTAACGAAGAGAAGGACGAGGGGGGACATGATAGCAGTATTCCAGTATCTCAGGGGCTGCCATAAAGAAGAGGGAGTCAAGCTATTCTCCAAAGCACCTGAAGGCAGGACAAGAAGCAAGGGGTGGAAACAGATCAAGGAGAGAAGCAACCTGGAACTAAGGAGAAACTTCCTGACAGTGAGAACAATTAATCAGTGGAACAACCTGCCTCCAGAAGTTGTGAATGCTCCAACACTGGAAGTTTTTAAGAAGAGACTGGACAGCCATTTGTCCGAAATGGTGTAGGGTTTCCTGCCTCAGCAGGGGGTTGGACTAGATGACCTCCAAGGTCCCTTCCAACTTTACTACTATTATTATAAAGTTACATAGGCATTTCTTACAACTACAACTCCCATCGTGCTCGGCTACTCTACCTTCTCCAACTGCATCCTGCAGATGTGTTGAGCAGCCACCCCATCATCCTGTTCCCTGGAAGCTGAAGCAGCTTTGCAAACATCTGATTGAGAGCTGAGGCCAAAGGACTGCAAATTTGCTCTCCCCGCACATAGAAAACTAGTGCCTCAGGGACAATGTTAGCTCTTCACTGGCAGAGAGTTTTGAACGGGCCTTAATCCAGCCATCTCCCCTTCCCTGATATTCTGAATGGGCTCTACCCACTAGGGATGACCCCTGGTCTTCCTTAAGGCTGCACCAATAAGCTGCATTTTTAAATGCAAGCACATCCATGCTTGAATTCCCTCGAAAAATAGCAAGGAGGAGTCAAAAGACTTCCGGCTGGGAAGTTTGCCCAAAAATTGGGAACAGGATGAACCAGGACAAGCTCTGGCATTGCTCGGCATCCTTTTATAAACAGTTGCTGAGTTTTGCAACCGAAACTTTTGTTTTTCACCGAAAACCCAGTTTCTAAGCATTTCCCGGACTAATCAGCAATAGAACTAGTCCTTGACTTACAAAAGCTTGCTTAGCGACCATCCGAAGTTACAACGGCACTGAGAAAAGGGACTTAAGAGTCCTTTTTCACACTTACGATCCGTTGCGGCCTCCCCCGTGGTCACGTGATTTACGTTTGGATGCTTGAAAACCGACTCAGTTATGACGCCCTAAATTTCTGTATCTGCGAAGGGAAACGTTTTGTTAAGTGACTTTGGCCCCGTTTTACGGCCTTCCTTGCCTCAGTTGTTAAGTGAATCACTGCAGTTGTTAAATTAGTAACACGGTTCTTAAGCGAATCGGGCATCTCCATTGTCTTCGCTTGTTAGCAGGTCGCAAAAGGGGATCACATGATCCCGGGACGCTGCCACCGTCATAAATATGAGTCAGTTGCCCGACGTCTGAAGTTGGACCACATAACCATGAGGCTGCAATGGTCGTAAGTGTGAAAAAAGACCTTAAGTCACTTTTTTCATCGCTGCTGTAATTTTGAATGGTCACTAAAGAAATTGTTGTAAGGCCAGCACTAGCTGTATTTCCCTATGAGGCCTGGCTGCCATATTGTCTAACCTAGTTACACTTAATGGCGACCCAGTTTCTTTTCCATTTACAGAGACCCTGTTGGCTCAAAGCACTGGCAGATCCCACCCCAATCCTCTTCCTTGCCAGTTAAACCTCCATGGCTCAGCCTCAAACTTGAGATAGTCCTCGGCTTACAACCACAGTTGAGCCCAACATTTCTGTTGCTAAGCGAGACCGTTGTTAAGTGAATTCTGCCCCATTTTATGCTCTTTCTTGCCACAGTTGTTGAGAGAACCACTATAGCCAAGTGTGATTACATACACAACAGGAAGAAAGGGAGGGAGGGAGGGAGGGAGGGAGGGAAGGAAAGAAAGAAAGAAAGAAAGAAAGAAAGAAAGAAAGAAAGAAAGAAAGAACTTTTATTTGGCCAAGTGTGATTACATATACAACAGGAAGGAAGGGAGGGAGGGAGGGAGAAGGAAGGAAATGGGAATGAGGAGAAGGAAGAAAGGAAATGGGAAGAAAAGAAAGAAGGAAGGAAATGGGAAGGAAGGAAGATGGGAATGAGAAGAAAGTTGTTAAGTGAGTTTTGCCCCACTTTACGACCTTTCTTGCCACAGTTGTTAAGTAAATCACTGCATTGACTTTGCTGGTCAGAAGGTCGCAAAAGGGGATCACGTGACTCTCGGGACACTGCAACCGTCGTAAATACGAGTCACTTGCCAAGTGTCTTGAATTTTTATCATATGACCTTGGGGATGCTGCAACGGTCGTTAAGTGTGAAAAAAAGTCATAAGTTATTTTTTCAGCGCCGTTGTAACTTTGAACGGTCGCTAAATGAACCGTTGTAACTTGAGGACTAGCAATATTTCCCTATTCCCCCCCCTAGCCTTTGTTTAGCCATCAGAGCATCCTACAAACGCTGCAATAATCAGGTTAAAATATAATATACATCTTGAGCAATAATCTTTTTTTGATGAGGTGATGGCGGAAAAGCTGATGATGGTATCTTGGCGGACAAGGAGAAAAGCAAAATCATCTGCCTGGGTGTTGACAAGATAAAATTTAGCCAGAAATTATGTCATTTGGGGGAGTTTAAGACACAGCCCTTCGCCAGAAAGCCGAAAGTTGACGAATGTCGGGGAGCCCAAATTTTACATTAGTTATGGGAAATATTATCTCATCAACGGATCATCGAAATGGGGCCTAACTTTTCACCTCAGAAAAGCTGCCATATTCTTCAGATTGGCGAGGGGAACCCGCTCTTAAGTGTGACAAGGGACTCTGAAACCCATAAGCCACTCGATTTCCCTCGACAGGTAGTCCTCGACGTACGACCACAATGGAGCCCAACATTTCTGCCGCTAAGTGAGACATTCGTTAAGTGGGTGTTCGGCCCCATTTTGCGACTTTTCTTGCCACAGTTTGTTAAAGGGAATGGCTGCAGTTGTTAGTCACACGGTTGTTAAGTGAATCCGGCTTCCCCCCCCCCGACTTTGATTGTCAGAAGGTCGCAAAAGGGGATCGCGTGACCCCGGGACACTGCAACCGTCGTAAGTACATGCCAGTTGCTAAGTGTCTAAATTTGGATCACGTGACCGTAATGGTCATAAGTGGGGAAAAACGCTCCTAAGTCGCTTTTTTTCAGTGCTGTTGTAACTTGGAGCGCTCTCTAAGCAAATTGTTGTCAGTCAAGGACTACCTGTAGTTAGCCAAAACACACAAAAAGTGCTTTCCAAGAAAATCTGAAGCTAAAAAGCTTTCACCTCCAGCAAAACCACTCAGGTAAAACCCTAGCTGCAAAGGAAGGCCTGTTTTTTTGGTGTGTGTGTGTGTGTGTGTGTGTGGAATTAAAAGTATTTTGATTTGCAAAAGTATTCAGGAGAGCATTGTGTTCCTCTCTCCCCCCCCCCAATAGCTTTTTCTGCGCCCCTCTTTGTCAACCAAAGTCAACACGACATCAAAGCCTTCCCCACCACTTATCCATTTCTAGATAATAAGGAGGCCCAAATAACCTTGGAATGCAAATATTTTCACTAAGGTCAAAATTGTTCTCAATCCTGTTTTACTACAAACTGTAGTCAGGGTAGATTTTTCTTTTTTTCTTTCTTTCTCTCCCTTTCTTTTTCTTTCTTTCTTTAAATCTTTCTTTCTCCCTCTCTTTGGTTCTCTCTCTCCCTCCCTTCCTTTCTTTTTCTTTCTTTAAATCTTTCTTTCTCTCTCTCTTTGGTTCTCTCTCTCCCTCCCTTCCCTTCTTTCTCACCCTTTTTTTCTTTAAATCTTTTTCTCTTTCTTTCTCCCTCCCTCCCTTTTTCTTTTCCTCCCTTCCTTAATTTTCATTTATTCTTTCCTTCCTTTGTCCCTCCCTCCCTTTTCTTTCCCCTGCTTTCCTTTTTTTCCCTTCCTTCCTTGACACATTCATTCATTCTTTCCTCCTTCTTTACCCTTTGTTTTCATTTTATCCCTCCCTTTTGCTTTTCTCTTTTCTTTGTTTCTTTGCTTGATTCTTTCTTTCTTTCTTTACTTTTCTCTCTCCCTGGCTTCCCCTTTCTTCCATTCTATCTTCCTTCCTTTTCTTTTTCTTTCTTTCTTTCTCTCTCCCTCCCTTCTTTCTCTCTCCCTTTCTTCTTTCTTTCTCTCCCTTCCTTTTTTTCTTTCTCTCTCCCTTCCTTCTTTTTCTTTTTCTCTCTCCCTTCCTTCTTCCTTTCTTTCTCTCCCTTCCTTGATTCATTCACTTGTTCTTTCCTTCCTTCTTTCTTTCCTTTTTCTTTTTGTCCCTTCCTCCTGATCCTTTTTCTTTTTTCCCTTCCTTCCTTCTCATTCATTCTTTCCTCCTTCCTCTTTCATTTCTTTTTTCTGTTTTTTAATTTATCCTTCCCTTTCTTCCTTTCTCTTGCTCTTTCCTCTTCTTTCTTTCTTTTTTCTTTCTTTCCTTTCTTTTCTCTTTTCTTTCTCTTTTCTTTTCTTTCTCTCCTACTTACACTTGTAGACATGTTGGCCCTCCAACATCAAACAAAGGAATCGGAAGGCCTGAACAGCTTCAGCAGACCAGAATGACACCTTAATATATTAAGACTCTTGAAAAAATAAAGCCAGCCTTTAGAAGCATTCTTCTCTTTTGCTCTGTACGTTGTGGCCGGAGGGAGAACAACAACATACAGAAAAAGAAAAAAAAAATCCTGAGAAATTCAAAATTGATTTTTCGTCATCTTAAAGAGGCCAACAAACCGCAAACATAGAAGCTATAACTCTCTAAAGAATCCTTGGCAAACTGGTTCCTGATGAATATTCCAATGCAAAGTGGGGGAGGGGGAGGGAGAAATTCTTTAAATAAAATCAGTAGTTCCTATATTTTTTGTGTGCAGTGAATGTGGTTCTTCCTCAGAAGTTCTGCCAGTTGCAATTTGCAATTCCCTATGATTATTTCCCCAGCAGTTTTTCTGAGGTTTTCCAAATCTCTGGGTCAGCAAAATTAGCCCAGGAAAGCGACTTGAGTAACTCTGGTTGCTTCCAGGCCAAAAAGCTTGAGCGAAAGAAGACAAGCTGGAACACAGATCTGTGCAGCGAGCAGAAAGTGGAAAAGCAGCCCAGAGACATTTACAGTTCTTCCTTCCAAAGCTTGTAAAAACCGGAATAAGGAGAACAGTCAGATTTTGCAATGTCATGGAATCCAACAAAAGAAATCAGAAGTTTTTCCTTTTGGCAACAAACAGGCCCAAATTACCAACAGTTCGTGGAATCACATCTGCTCGCAAACTTTTGCTCTTGAATCCATGTGTATAAATATATATCTATATTTTAAAAGAGCCAGTTCAGAAATTTCTTCAAAAATATTCAGCAAGCAGCTTTTATTGTTTTCCTGAGAACAAGCAAGATTCACCAGCAGTTATCTTTAACATTTTGCAATTTTCCTCCGCTCCTCTGCTTTGTTCAATATTGAGGTTTTGAGTTAAACTTTCACCAGATTCCGAAAAGAGCTGGCATCGACCCAGCTCAAAAAAAATTCCAATTCGCCCACAAATCCGACATGTATTTCCAACGAGGAGGATCGGCAAAAGCAACTCCAGGGATTTTGATGCATTTCCAAATAAACGTAATCTCCTTCCAGAACAGCGAACTCCTTTCTCCCTACAAGGCTGAAGAGTGAGGTTCTAAATCCAGATAATTTTAATTTCAAGGGAGGTCTCCTGCTCCCCGAATCCCCACCAAAAAATCCTTGGCAAACTTTGAGGATTGCCAGATAATCTTGCATGTCATTCTTCCAATCGAAACCCAGGCGGGAATGTCCAGCGTCAGCAGGAGCAGATTGCGAAAATCCAGATATTTTGTTCTTTGTTGGGCCAAATATTTATTCCAGAATGACAGTCAGAGGCAGGGAGGAGTTTTATGCAAATTTCCCCAAATTCCTAAAGGTTATGGAAGAGAACCTGTTCCCGGGCTGAGGGTGGCAGCATCAAATTCCACGGTGTCCCCCCCTCTTGGTCACCTGCTGAGCACAAAATACAAAGAGTTATTGTAAGGATTTGTTTCCAGCCTTAACTTAAAGAAAGTGACTTTCCCAAAGCCCTTTGGATCAAACCCAAAGGGAGATTTCTTGCATTCTGGAGGAAGGTTAAAAAGTATTTATGTATTTGTTTCTTTCTTTTTCTTTCTTTCCCTTCCTTCCCTGCTTCTTCTTTCCTTCCTCCTTCTGACTTTCTTCCTGCCTTCCTCTTTCCCTTCCCTCTTTCCTTTTTTCTTCCTTCCTTCCTCTTCTCTTTCCTTTCCTACCATCCTTCCTTCCTCTCTTTTTCTTCCTTCCTTCCTCCCCCGTCCCTTTCTCTCATTCCCATCTTTTCTTCCTTCTTCCTCTCTCTTCCTTCCTTCCCTTTTCTTAACTCCTTCCCTGTCTTTCCTTTTTCTTTCTTTCCTCCCGTTCTCTTTTCCTCCTTTCTTATTTCCTTTCCCTCCCTCCCTTCCTTTCTTTCCTTCTTTTTTCTTCCTTCTTTCCTCCCCTTCCCTTTTCCTTTCCTTCCTTTCTTCTGTCCGTCCTTCTCCCTCTACCTCTCCTTCCCTTTCTTTCCTTCTTTTTTATTCCTTCTTTCTTCCCCTCCTTTTCCTTCCTTCCTCTCATTTATTTCCTTTCCTTCCTTTCTTCTGTCCTCCCTCCTCCCTCTACCTTTCCCTCCCTCCCTCCCTCTTTCTTTCTTTCTTTCTTTCTTTCTTTCCTTCCTTCTTTCCTCTTCTCCCCTTTTCCTTCCTTCCTCTTTATTTCCTTTCCTTCCTTTCTTCTGTCCTTCCTCCTCCCTCCCTCCCTCTTTTTCTTTCTTTCCTTCTTTCTTTCCTTTTTCTTCTTTCTTTCTTTCCTTCCTTCTTTCCTCTTCTCCCCTTTTCCTTCCTTCCTCTTTATTTCCTTTCCTTCTTTTCTTCTGTCCTCCCTCCTCCCTCTATCTTTCCCTCCCTCCCTCCCTCCCTCTTTCTTTCTTTCTTTCTTTCTTTCTTTCCTTTTTCTTCTTTCTTTCTTTCCTTCCTTCTTTCCTCTTCTCCCCTTTTCCTTCCTTCCTCTTTATTTCCTTTCCTTCCTTTCTTCTGTCCTTCCTCCTCCCTCCCTCCCTCCCTCTTTTTCTTTCTTTCCTTCTTTCTTTCCTTCCCTCCCCTTTTCCTTCCTTCCTCTTGTCTATTTCCTTTCCTTCCTTTCTTCTGTCCTTCCTCCTCCCTCTTTCTTTCTTTCTTTCTTTCTTTCTTTCTTTCTTTCTTTCTTTCTTTCTTTCTTTCTTTCCTTCCTTTCTTTCTTCTTCCTCACTCCCACTCTCTCTCTCTCTCTCTCTCTCACCCTCCCTCCCTCCCTCGGACACCTTAAGAGCTGTTCCCCAAACTTGTTATTCCCCCCCCCTTCCCCAGAGCAGAGAGTTCCGCGAGGCCGCCCCCCTCCCCCCGTTCTCCGGGGCGCCCTTCCAAAGCCGAGCAGCCCCCTCCCCAACACCCCCCCAGCCCCCCACCCCCGTCGGCCCAGCTGCCTTTCGCCTCTCCGGGCCCCCGGGCCGGAGCATCGGAGCATCCGAGCCTCCGCGGCGCCGCATCCCGACTCAGCAATTTCCCCAGCCGGGCTCCCACTTGGCCCGGGCGACGCGTGGCTGGCTGGCCGGCTGGGCGGCCCCTGGGTGGGGAAAGCGGGGGGCGAGCAGGCAGGGGCAAATCCCCCCCCCGCCCAACCCCACTCCCGGGTGGGAAGGCACCACGCGGAAAAGAGGAAGAAGAAGCCGGCAATCGGTGTGTGTGTGGGGGGGGGGGAGAAGCGGATCTAGAGGAGAAAAAGAAGATGCGTCCGGGGAGGAAGGGGCAGAAAAGGGGGGGGTCGGGCTGGGGGGGACCCCCAAACCTTCCAAGTCCTCCCTCCCCTCTTCCTCCCCTCTCCACCTCCGCCCCCCCCCAATCCAGGCCAATTGATGCTTACTTGGCCAGCCTTGCCGACGCGCCCCCCGCGGGCGCCCTCCTCGCCTCCACCCCGGCTGCCAAGTCGGCGGCTGAGCCTCTTCTGCGCCGGCGCTCCTCCTCCTCCCCTCCTCCTCCCCCCCCCTCCTTGGAGAGGGGTTTGCTCCTTTGACGTCTCCCCCCTCCCCCGTCTCCCCCCTCCCCTCCCGCTCCTCCTCCTCCTCCTGCCGCAATCGGTGCCCACTTTGGGGGTCCCCCCCAGCCCCCCCCTTTTCCAAGGGATCCCTCCGGCTCTGCAGCGCCCGGGGGAGGGGTGGGGAAGGGCAGGCGCTGGGGCTGGGGCTGGCCGGCGCCCAAGACCCCCCCCCTCCGTCTCCCTCCAGCCACCCGACCCCCCCCCCCGTCTCTTTCCCCGGGCACACACGTCGCTGCTTGTCGTCTGCCTCTCTTCCAACTCCTGGGTCCTAAACAGCCTCTGCGAGCCGGGATTTGGGGAAAGGGTGTGTGTGTGTGTGTGTGTGCGGGGGAGGGGGGATCCGAGAAACGCCAAGCGCTCCCCGCTCCAATCCCTCGGGCCTCCGCCCGTCCCCACCCCGCCGCCCGAAGCGGTCCTGCCGGGCTGGACTGAGCGGGGAGCTGGGAAAGAGCGTCTTGAGGACTAGCGCCACGGGCAGCTCAGCAGAAGCTTCCCCCCCCCGCCCCCAAGCCGGCGGAAAGGCAGTGTTCCTTCCCCGGGTGTTGCGGGAGGTATGGTCCGGTTTCTCCCCCCGCTGGGTTTAATTCCTGCATCCCGCTGGATTCAAGGGGTCCGGGAGGGTCTTCTGGATTGGGGGGGAGGGTCGTTTGTGGCGGGCAGAGGGCAAAAGAGAGAGGGGGGAAGGAAGGAGAAACGGAAGAAAGGAAGGAAGAAGAAAGAAAGAAAGAAAGAAAGAAAGAAAGAAAGAAAGAAAGAAAGAAAGAAAGAAAGAAAGAAAGAAAGAAAGAAAGAAAGAACTTTTATTTGGCCAAGTGTGATTACATACACAACAGGAAGGAAGGAAGGAAGGAAGGAAGGAAGGAAGGAAGGAAGGAAGGAAGGAAGGAAGGAAGGAAATGGGAATGAGGAGAAGGAAGGAAAGAAGGAAGGAAATGGGAATGAGGAGAAGGAAGTGGGAAGGAAAGAAGGAAGGAAATGGGGAGGAAGGAAGGAAACAAAGACTTTCATCCATTCTCCCAACTCCAAAGTTGAGATTTTAAATTGCGTCTGGAAATCTGCCTTTCCCCCTTCTGTATCTCTGTATCAGCCAGCAGGCAGCTATCCAACTAGTAGATTTCTCTCTCTACCCACCCGCCATCAGTCACCTTGGCCCACCCTAACTTTTTGCATAAACACAACAATGTGAAACCACAGCTGCCAGCTCCTTACTGGGGTTGACCTTTATTCGCATCCAGTTCTTCCTAAGAACCAAAAGCGTCTTTAAAAAGAGATATCCAATTTTGGCTACTTTAAGACCAGTGGACTTCAACTCCCAGAATTCCCCTTGGCTGGCGGGAGAATTCTGGGAGTTGAATTCCACAGGTCTTAAAGTGGCCAAGGTTGGACACACCTGTCCTGCAGATGCAAGCCGTGTGGCCTTTTGTAATTGACCAATGGAAAAGTTATCAATGTCTAGATTTTTCAGCTGACACTCCAAGACTTTTTAATAGGATGCCCAATCTGCCAATAACCATTGGAAGCCCCGCCCTCCTGGCTGATTTACGCCAATCCTTTCATTTCAATGTTCAGATTTTCTTACTTTGTAATTTCTCCAATATTTTTATTCTTCTATTCTATAATTTCCCCTGGTATCTCCATACCAACAAAACCATAGTTCCCTTTTTTTCAACCAGTGCTAAATCTGGTCTGTTGTGTGCCAAGACTTTGGGAAATCCCAATTTAAATATTTCAAATTGCCCATTTTCTATGGTGTTTAATAAATAAAATGAATAAAATAAATAAATAAAGAAAGAAAGAAAGAAAGAAAGAAAGAAAGAAAGAGAAAGAAAGAAAGAAAGAAAGAAAGAAAGAAAGAAAGAAAGAAAGAAAGATTCTCAGTGAATACGAAGGGGCAAAACCTTCCTATAAAAACATCTTACCTGTTTTGCCTTTTGTACCAGCAACAACATTTATAAGATTATGGGAAGATTATTTGATTCAACAAAGCATATTGAACAGGAAAGACGTTTGGCAAAAAAAAAAAAAAAAGGCAAAAGTGAGAATTAAGAAATTAGATGATGAGAATTACCAGAGGGAATATTTAAAAATTAAACATCTGTTTGAATATGGTTAAAGAAATAGAAAGATTTTGAATATAAATGAAGATTAGTTTAAGAAGGATGAGCCCCTCAAGTAACATACATAGTATATTTTCTTTCTTTTTTCTTTTATGTTTGGTTTTTTGACATGAGAAATATAAAAATGTTGGGATGATTTATATAAAAGAAATGTTTTCTCTGTTGTTTTTTTTTCTTTTTTCTTATTTTTGTTTTAAGGTATGAGAAATGTAAAAATGTGATGGCTTGTATGAGAAAGAAGACTTAAATACTTAAGCGTAACTAATTTTGAGAAAATCTTAACCAGTAAGAATGCTTTGAATATTGTGGGGAAAACAAATTTAAATAAGAATTTGGTAAACAGGGTCTATGACAGGCAATCAAGACGATCGATTAGAAAAGATGTGGCTATTATTTGCAGAAACATGAGAAAAATGTCTATATTTAATTGTCATTTATTCAAATAACAACTATTAATTTAAGGTTGGCAAAAGAGTATTATTAGGAAAAGAGAAAATCAAGTAAAGCTACTACAGAATTATAGAAATTAATTGTTATTGTTTTTTAAACACTCTCAGACAACACGTTGCTTACCAAATATTAAGGTGATTATGTTAAAAATCAATGAAACATATTTAAAAAAAAAGAATTCATACATTTGGTGATTGACTCATATTTACGACGGTTGTAGTGTCCCAGGGTCATATGATCTTTGCTTCTTTGCACTATTATTATTATTATTGTTATTATTGAACCATTGCCCAGTCAGCCAGATGTTCAGACTGGATTTGGCATATTATTATTATTATTGTTGTTGTTGTTGTTACTAAAACTACTCTACTACTACTACTACTACTACTACTACTACTACTACTACTACTACTACTACTACTACTACTACTGGAAGCCCAACCTGATCAATTTCCAATAAAGCAGCTGGATTGCAGGGGATTAATTATAATATTGAAAAAGTCCAAGCTGCAAAATGCTTGTTTGAGAGGAATTTTGCCCCAAAATGAAATTAATTAGGGGGGATAATGTGGGCGGGCATGACAATAGCATGCTGGCATGTCATGGATTAGTTCCTCCATGGACACCGCTGGTGGCAGCAATTTTGCATTTGCGTATTAAGCAGCATCAGTTGGTGCTTGGAAAGGAGACCACTAAGAGACCCTGAGACTGTTATATTCTGGAAAACAATGTAAAAGCAATTCTGCATTTTTTGCTAACAAAACTACGTCATTGTGCCTAAGAGTCACCAGTGACTTGAGAGCATCTTTGTTTTATGGCAGCCAATGAGCGAGCACCTCCCTGGCAGCCATTTTGTGAAAGGGCCCCAAAGAATTATCAACTACCAATCCTGTTTTAGCAGGGGGTTGGACTAGAAGACCTCCAAGGTCCCTTCTAAGTCTGTTATTCTCTGTATAATTCCTTGCATTTTTTAGACAGCTTTGTTTCTTGAACCATGCATTTATTTTATTTATTGCGTTACCCATTACTTTATTCAACTTTAAAGTAGTCCTGATTTACTATGCTGAACAGATTTTTTTTGGGGGGGGGGTATCTCCAACATATAATCATTTTAAATTTAGCTTTTAACTCTACATTAGTAAACCACAGTCTTCAAAGGGGGAATTTAACATGATGCTTACTGGATTTTTTGTGGTTTTTGCAAATGTCACAAGAGCCTCTGGTTTTAAAGGATAAAACTTTAATTTTAAAATATTTATTTTAAAAACTTCAGTTATTTTAAAGGGTAAGATCTTTATTTATCTGCAAATCTCCATGGATTTCATCAACTAATAATGAGATCCATTGAAGTACAAGGTTTCTACTGCAGTCTTTAATTTTAACTTATTTCAGGGGTTGTTTGGACATATTTTACGACTAAAGAAAGGCACAGTTGTTAGATTCACACATACAAAGGTTGTTTAATTCTAAACTTTTTTTTTTTAGATTTTGGGGTGCTGGGCACAATCAGACTGTTTGATTCCCTATACTGTAAATCCAGAAAGTGAGTTAAGTTGGTAATTAAATTACTAAATTTAAAACTAAATTAAATCATACCTCCTTGTTGCCTCTCCCAAGAGACCACAAATAAATCAATTATAATTCAAACTTAGTTCATCTACAGTAAAATTTATTGGTGTCTGGATGCAACAGAATAAATTCTGGCTTGCATGCTTAAGGGTGTTTGCGTGCAATTTTGTGTTTTCTAAAGATGATCTGGGCCAATGATCTCATTTGTGTAATGACACAATTGATATTTTTACACATTACAACACTCCTGTGCCATTATGCGGAAGACGCAAAAAGCACAAAGCATGTAAATGTGACACTGAATAGAAACCAGAGGCACCTTGAATCCTGCATTGAAATGTAAATCAGACAGTTAAATGGAATTAATTTTTAAACAAACAGGATTTACAAATCTTTACAATTTTGCTTTGTGGATGTTGTTTTTAAGTTGGATTGAAAGAATACAACAAACCTGTTTTTGGACATATAGTTATCCTAACTTTTATCAAACCTCTCTTGCGGGGTCGTTTAAAAGACAAAACAGAAAAATAAGGGATAGCAAAGGATTTTTAAAGGTGATAAATGAAAAAAAGGGATAGAGAAAGAATGTTTCAAAACTTCACCTGCATCTAAGACCATGAAGAGGAAAAAGGATAGGGAAAAAAAATATCAGAATTATTAGGGCGATTGTGGAAGCACCCCTATTAGAGGGAATATGCTAAAGGACGACTTGATTGTTTAAAACAAATCAAGGTTTAAAGCCTGATGCGGACATGGACGGAGACAAAAAAAATCAAGATGGTGGCTTCGCACATTTGGTTGTGGCTGCCTTTTGTGATTTCCCTGCAGTTGTACCTGGGGGCAAGAAATGAGAACAAGTTTGGTCTCGGGATTCAGGTATCAAGGATACGGTTGTGCCTGAGGCACAAAAGCGAGCTGGGTAACTTTGAACCAATCACCAGGAGACGGTGAGTTCTAGTCCCACCTGAGGCACAAAAGCAAGCTGGGTGACTTTGAACCAATCACCAGGAGACGGTGAGTTCTAGTCCCACCTAAGGCATAAAGCGAGCTGGGTAACTTTGAACCAATCACCAGGAGATGGTGAGTCCAGTCCCACCTGAGGCACAAAAACAAGCTAGGTGACTTTGACCCAGTAACCAGGAGATGGTGAGTTCTAGTTCTGCCCAAGGTACAAAAGCCAGCTGGGTAACTTTGAACCAGTCACCAGGAGACGGTGAGTTCTAGTCCTGCCTGAGGTACAAAAACAAGCTGGGTGACTTTGACCCATTAACCAGGAGACAGTGAGTTCTAGTTCTGCCCAAGCTACGAAAGCCAGCTGGGTGACTTTGAACCAATCACCAGGAGATGATGAGTTATAGTCCCGCCTGAGGCAGGAAAGCCATCGTTTGAAGCTGATAGTGTTATTGGCTAATCCGCATCAAGGTGAAGGTGTATTATGTAAATGGTGCTATGAAAAAAAATAAAGACTTTGCCCTCTGCACATGCTCAAGAAGATTCAGCTTAGATTATTCCTAGACATCTTGGGAGCTGCAGACATCTGTCTTGGAAGCAGATTGTAAGGGAAGATTTGGGGGCCGTTAGATTTGAAAATAGACCTAGAAAAAAATAAAATAAAATTTGAATGTTGTTTTCGATTTCCTGATTTTTCTGCTGTCCAATTGCCCTATGTGTATTTTGCTATGGTGACCCATAGCAACTAAGCACCCAAGCATTTTCCTTAACTCATATTTTGCTTCTACCTGGCTAAACCCCAGAGGCAAATTCACCTAGGGAAATGCAAATATTTTACAATTCCCATGAAAAACCACCTTCGCTTTCTCTCCAAAACAGAAACAAGTGCAACAGGACGTAGCTACTCGGTGTAATTCCGGGTACGTGCAGGTGAGGGACTGAATGAAATAGCCTCCTCCTTCTCCCTTCGGTGTCATTTGTGGAAACAAACGGCCTAATTCCACAAATATTTCCTCCCTTGTCACAACAACGCGGAATCACCAAGGTGCAGAAATTTAAAATATGGGCAGAAATTGGAATTTTAAAGCTGTTTCGGTGGCCTATAAAGATACACTAATGCGGTGTTTCTCAACCTGGGCCCCTTTTAACATGGGTGGACTTCAATTCCCAGAATTCCCTAGCGAGCCATGCCAAACCGGCCTTCTAATTGGCCCAATATGCAGAGAGGGTGACATTCATTCACTCATTCCATTCAGCTATGGACATTTGGTCTCTTGATTGAGATAGTCCTCGACTTACAACAGTGCATTTAGTGACCGTTCGAAGTTGCAACGGGCATTGCAAAAAACAACTTATGATTGTTTTTCCCACTTAACGACCGTTCGCAGCAACCTTGCGGTCAGAATTCAGACGCTTGGCAACTGACTCATATTTATGATGGTCGCAATGTCCCAGGGTCACGTGACTCCCTTTTGTGACCTTCGGAGAAGCAAAGTTGGCAGGGGAAGCCGGATTCACTTAACAACGGGGTTACCGACATAAACCACTGCAGCGATTCCTTTAGCGACTACGGCAAGAAAGGTCGTCAAATGGAGCGAAATTCACTAACCCATGTTTCACTTAGCGACAAAAATTTGGGGGGTCAGTTGTGGTCATAAGTCAAGGACTACCTGTGTCTACTAACGTCTGAGAAGTTTGTGATCCAGTGTATTGAGAGACCCCCATTAATTGAACCAGGTCACTAAGCGAAGCCCTGATGTAAACATAGGTCCTTGACTTACAACCATTCATTTAGTGACCGTTTAAAGATACAACAGCACTGAAAAAAAAGACTTATGACCATTTTTCACGCTTACGACCGTTGCAGCGTCTCCCCTCAGGGTCACATGATAAAAATTTGGACGCTTGGCAACGGATTCCTATTTACAACGGTTGCAAAGTCTTGGGGTCACGTGATCCCCTTTTGCGACCTTCTGACAAGCAAAGTATTCCTGCCTGAGCGGGGGGTTGGACTAGATGACCTCTAAGGTCTCTTCCAACTACTCCTTCTTCTTCTTCTTCTTCTTCTTCTTCTTCTTCTTCTTCTTCTTCTTCTTCTTCTTATTATTATTATTATTATTATTATTATTATTATTAAAGCCAGATTCGCTTAGTGACCGTATTCCTGACTTAACCACTTCAGCGATTCACTTGACCCTACTGTGGCTGGAAAGGTCGTAAAACGGGGCAAAACGTGCTTAAGAAATGTTCCCGCTTACAAACGTAACCCCTGCAGCGATTCCCTTAACCTGTTGCGGCGAGAAAAGGCACAAAGCGGGGGCAAAACTCACTTAACAGTCATCTCGCTTAGCAACGGCAACTTCATGGTCGTAAGTTGAGGACTGTTTTTTTTCTTTTCTTTTTTTTTAAAGCACAGAGGTGATTTCTCTCTGCTTCTAAGGAAAACAACCCTTGATCGTCTCATCTTTGAAATGTGACTCGAGTTTGACATATTTGCCTGCGTAACCCGGCCAGATCTTGGTCTGTGTTGTTCTATCAAGGTCAGGCCGGAGCATCAGATGAAAGCAGTCGTGGAATGCTTGCTGACTCCCCTGGACCTTGTTGTTCCCTGTGTCTGAAAAGCACCCATTCTCCTCCAGGTGACTCAGGGGGTCAGGTCGACCTGGCGGAGGTAGGAAGGGGGGGGGAGGAGAAACCTGGAAAAGATCAGGAGATTAGGAAGGAAATGGAGTTTATTTCCCCCTCAAACCACAAGGAAACCCCTTTCAAAGGGGCGTCCCCAGGTTCTGACCACTTCCTGCTGGCAGGTGTGAATATTGTCTCTTGGAAACCTGCAGATGGAAATTCTGTTTTCTTCCCCATGGCAACCCTGATTTGATTGTGTTTGTGTTTGGTTTCCTGCCTGAGCAAGGGGTTGGACTAGAAGACCTCCAAGGTCCCTTCCAACTCTGTTATTCTGTTGTATTAGTTGTGGGTCCTTCCTTTTTTGCACTTTTATCAATTAAAAACCACAGCTGGGGACTGTTCAACGGAGCCCATGTGGATCGTTCTGATCTAGAGCCATTACAGCTAGACTTCGAATTACGACCACAACAGAACCCCAAAATTTTGTTCTTAAGTGAGACAGTGGTTAAGGGAGTTTTGCCCCTTTTTAGCACCTTCCCTTGCCAGAGTTGTTAAGTGAGGCACAGGGCTGTTAAGTGAATTCTTAACTTCCCCAGTGACTTTGTCAGGCTTTGTCGCAAAAGTTGGCACATGACCCTGGGACACAGCAACTGTCATAAATGTGAGCCAGTTGCCCAGCGTCTGAAGTTTGATCACATGACCCCGGGGATGCTGCAACGGTCATAAGTGTGAAAAACAGTCATAAGTCGCCTTTTTCAGTGCCGTTGTAACTTCAAACGGTCACTAAATGAGCCGTTGTAACTCAAGGGCTACCTGTACTCAATCAGATTCGAAATTCTACTTTATTGTAAGGCTACATTAACAGCAAGCGTGAAAGAACAGGTAGTCCTCGACTTATGTCCACAAAACCGGTCACTAAATGAACTATTGTAAGTCAAGGACTACCTATAGACTGTGAGCAAGGCTTTAGAGTATGTCTGAACGTCATTTTTTTTTTTTAAGTTTGGAATTCAGAAGACGTTCTCGACTTATAACCGTTCATTGAATGACTTCAAAAAATTGACTGGTCCTCACAGTTATAACCGTTGCAGCATCCCGTGGTCTAAATTTAGATGCTTGGCAATGGTCTTGTACTTACGACGGCCTGTACTTGTGATCGCAGTTTGCAACCTTCCCCGCTGGCTTCCCGAAAAAAAAATGTCACTGGGAGCAGCTGGACTCACTTTATGACAACCACAGTGATTCATTTAACAACGGTGGCAAAAAGGCTCATAGCATCAGGCATGACTATCCTTGCTTAGCCATGGAAATTCTGCTCCTTTTGTGATCTACCTGCCTATATATCGGGGTTGTTTTTGTGAGTTACAGCCCGTGGGGTGTCTGGGAACAGCTCTCCTAAGGCATGTGCAAAGTTTGGAAAGGCAGAGGCTATGAGCACAGTCTTGCAAGGTAGGCCAGTGGCAGATAATAGGTAGTCCCATAAGTAGCGTAATCTTTTGGCTGGCTGATATCCATCAACCTTCTGCAACTGCAGGGCTCCGCTGAACAAACTGTGGCAAGAAAAGTCGTAAAATGGGGCGAACACCCACTTAACAAATGTCTCGCTTAGCGGCAGAAATGTTGGACTCAATTGTGGTCGCAAGTCGAGGACTACCTGTCAGGGGAAATTGAGTGGCTAATGGGTTTCGGAGTCTCTTGTCACACTTAAGAGTGGACTCCCCTCGCCAATCTGAAAAATATGGCAGCTTTTCTGAGGTGAAAAGTTAGGCCCCATTTCGATGATCGGTTGATGAGGAAATATTTCCCATAACTAATGTAAAATTTGGGCTCCCCGACATTCATCAACTTTCAGCTTTCTGGGGAAGGGCTGTGTCTAAAACTCCCCCAAATAAAATCTGATTTCTGGCTAAATTTTATCTTGTCAATACCCAGGCAGATGATTTTGCTCTTCTTCTTGTCCGCCAAGTTACCATCAGCAGCTTTTCCACCGTCGCCTCATCAAAAAAAGATTATTGCTCAAGATGTATATTATATTTTAAACTGATTATTGCGGCGTTTGTAGGATGCTCGGATGACTAAACAAAGGCTGGGAAAAAAAGAAGAAATAGAGCTAGTCCTCAAGTTACAACGGTTCATTTAGCGACCATTCGAAGTTTCAACGGCGCTGAAAAAACTACATGATGGTTTTTCACACTTAATGACCACTGCAGCATCCCTAGGGTCACATGATAAAAATTCAAGACACTTGGCAAATGACTCGTATTTACGACGGTTGCAGTGTCCCGAGGGACACATGATCCCCTTTTGCGACCATCTGACCGGCAAAATCAATGGGGGAAGCCGGATTTGCTTAACAACTGTGTGACTAACTTAAAAACTGCAGTGATTCACTTAACAACTGTGGCGAGAAAGGTCGTAAAGTGGGGCAAAACTCACTTAACAACCGTGTTACTAACAACAACAGTGATTTTCTCAACAACTGTGGCAAGACAGAGCATAAAATGGGGCAGAATTCACTCAATAACAGTCTCGCTTAGTGACAGAAATTTTGCACTCAATTATTGTAAATCGAGGACTACCTCAAGTATGAGCTGAGCCATGGAGGTTTAACTAACAAGGAAGAGGATTGGGGTGGGATCTGCCAATACTTTGAGCTAACAGGGTCTCTGTAAATGGAAAAGAAACTGGGTCGCCATTATGTGTAACCAGGTTAGGCAATATGGGGGGGTCAGGCCTCATCACCAACTTTCAAGACAATTTCTCTGTCAGGAGAAATTCATATTTGAGCTTCAGATAGAGGTAGTCCTCGGCTTATGACCACAAATGAAGCCCCAAATTTTGTTGCTAAGCGAGACAGTTGTTAAATCGAGAACTACTTCCAACTCAGCGGTCTTCAAACTTGGCCCTTTTGTGACTTGTGGACTTCAACTCCCAGAATTCCTCAGCCAGGCATGCTGGCTGAGGAATTCTGGGAGTTGAAGTCCACAAGTCATCAAAGGGTCATAGTTCCCTCATGCTGGCTGGGAGTTGAAGTCCACAAGTCATCAAAGGGTCATAGTTCCCTCATGCTGGCTGAGGAATTCTGGGAGTTGAAGTCCACAAGTCATCAACGGGCCAGGTTTGAAGATCCCTGCTTCTAACTCCTTTGCAACCACACCTGTGAGCGACCCATCATTTAAGTTTTCCACAAATATTTCTATTTATTGAGGTTTGCCGAGTGGGTATTGAATGGCGCCTCCGCCCTTTGGAAAAAATAGGCAGTCCTCGACTTATAACTGTTCATTTAGTGACTGTTTGAAGCTACGACGGCACTGAAAAAAGTGACTTAGGACCGTTTTTCACAATTAAGAATGGTTGTGGCTTCCCCGTGATCACGTGATCAAAATTCAGACGCTTGGCAAGCGACTCACATTTATGACGGTTGCAGTGTCGCCCGGGGGGGTCACGTGATCCCCTTTTGCGACCTTCTGACAAGCACAGTCAATGGGGAAGCCTGATTCACTTAACAACCGTCTTACTAACTTAACAACTGCAGTGATTCACTTAAGAACTGTGGCAAGGAAGGTCGTAAAGTGGAGTAAAACTCACTTAACAAATGTTTCACTTAGCAACAAATTTTTAGGCTCAATTGTGGTCGCAAGGCGAGGCGTACCTGTATTTTTCCTCTTCTCTCCTCTTAGCTGGTGAGCTGTGATGTGCTGAAGAGCCTCCACGTCTCTTGGCAGTCTATCTGTCAAAAGTCCAAGATGGCCTTAAACCAGGCACAAAGTAAGGTTCTACATGTAGTCAAGAAAAACCAAATGCACAGGTATAGTATAGGGGGTACCTTGCTTAATAGTAGTAACTGTGAGAGGGATCTCGGAGTCCTAATGGACAATCTCTTAAATAGAAGCCAGCCGTGTGCTGCAGCTGGCAAAAAAGCCAACACAGTGCTAGGCTGCATTAACAGAGGGATAGAATCAAGATCACGTGAAGTATTAATACCACTTTACAACGCCTGGGTAAGGCTACACTTGAATACGGCATCCAGTTTTGATCACCACGATGTGAAAAAGATGTTGAGACTCTAGAAAGAGTACAGAGAAGAGCAACAAAGATGATTAGGGGACTGGAGGCTAAAACATATAAGGAACAGTTGCTGGAATTGGGGATGTCTAGTCTAATGAAGGGAAGGATGAGGGGGGACATGATAGCAGTATTCCAATATCTCAGGGGCTGCCCCAAAGAAGAAGGGAGTCAAGCTATTCTCCAAAGCACCCGAAGGCAGGACAAGAAGCAGCGGATGGAAACTAATCAAGGAGAGAAGCAACCTAGAACTAAGGAGAAACTTCCTGACAGTGAGAACAATTAACCAGTGGAACAACCTGCCTCCAGAAGCTGTGAACGCTCCAATGCTGGAAGTTTGTAAGAAGAGACTGGACAGCCATTTGTCCGAAATGGTATAGAGTTACCTGCCTGAGCAGGGGGTTGGACTAGATGACCTCCAAGGTCCATTCCAACTGTATCATCATCATCATCATCATCATCATCATCATCATCATCATCATCATCATCATCATCATCATCTTTGGTGGACGTGCCCTAAAGCCAAAAGATTTTGGTCAAAAATACATATAGGTTTAGAGAAAATGACTAAAAAACACGTAGATTTTAAGCCAGAATTATTTTTGTTAGGTATAATTGTAGGAAATTATGAGAAGGACTGTGTATACTTAATGTTACATGTGTTAACTGCAACAAGAATTATATTTGCTCAACATTGGAAAGATGAAGAATTAACCAGCGAAGGAAGAGACAATTAAGACAAATTTAGATTGTGCAGAAATGGACAGACTGACACCGAAAATGAAAGAGAAAGAAGATTCAGAATATTTTAGAACACGGGGTACATTTTATCAAAGGCTAGAAAAACGAGGTAGAGAGAAAGGCGTTTAACATGTATTATTAGTAAGCTAAATACTGACACCCAGAGAATATGTGACTATAAAAAATTAATAAAATATTGGGGGGAAAAACGTCCAAGATGGCCTTCACAGCTTGTGTTCCGCTTTGCCCACCTGGGGCTTGATCCCACTGAATGAATTGGGCCTGATCCAGCAGATTCTCCAGTCAGATCACCCCAGTGGGATCCGGGTTCAAATCCTCCCATCACACACCTGCTCCACGAGTCAAACTTGGAAATTCAAATCCATTAGCACACAATAGTTGGGGAACGAGAAAAAAAAATGGCCTTCCAATGTCACCTTTGAAAGAATCACCTCCGGGGTCAAGAATTTGGGGTGGACAGGGGGGGTGGATTTCCTGCCCTGGGAATACTGGGGAGGGGGTGTCACCTGAACAGTTGGAAATGCAGCCAGGAAGCCCAAAGGCCTGGCCACCCTCGGTTGGAGAAATCCTGCAATTTAAAACCACATTCTTTCATTTGCAAAACAAAATGTGGAGGAATAGATTCACCTGCCCAATCTCATTTCCCCCCCCCTCCCAACAATAGGGCTCCCAGGGGTTTCCCTCCCACCTCTCCCCCACCCCATTTCCAGTTCCATCAATGGCTGGGTGGAATTAAAAACAAAACAAAACAAAACCCTTTCATGCTTTTAACCCACAATGGGATCTCCTGCCTCATTTGCAAATCAACTCCCAGAAATGGAAAGTTGTGGCTATAAAACCGGGATTCCCTGTGTGGAGCTGAAAGGACTCACCTGAGCTACCTGGAGACAGATAGACAGGAGCTTCCACACCATGGACATCGTGCAGCTGGTAAGTCCCAAAAAACCTCTTCTCGAATCCGGCACCCCAGCTAAGGGGCTGTTGGGTTGGGCTGCGTCTTGGCTGGGCGCCTGGCTGGGAGAATCAGCTGAGGGGATCAGCAAAATCGGCCTGGAATTGTCCATTCAGATGGGATGTTTCAGCCCCGGGTATTAAGTCTTCAATGACCCCTTAGGGTGGGGAGGGGGAAGGGGGGGGATGGTCCTCCTAGGAAGAGGGAAGCCTGCTTACTAACTTCCTCTCTGTCTTATTCTTTCTTTCTTTCTTTCTTTCTTTCTTTCTTTCTTTCTTTCTTTCTTTCTTTCTTTCTTTTTTCTTTTTTCCTTCCTTTCTTTTCTTCTCATTCCCATCTCCTTCCTTCCTTCCTTCCTTTCAACTTCTTCCTTCTTTCCTCCTCATTCCCATCTCCTTCCTACTTTCCTTCCTTCCTTCCTCCTTCCTTTCTTCTCCTCATTCTCATTTCTTCCTTCCTTCCTTCCTTCCTTCCTTCTTTCTCTCCCATTCCCATCTCCTTCTTCCTTCCTTCCTTCCTTCCTTCCTTCCTTCCTTCCTTCCTTCCTTCCTTCCTTCCTTCCTCCTGCTTTCCTTATTCTCATTTCTTCCTTCCTTCTTTCTCTCCCATCCCCATCTCCTTCCTTCCTTCCTTCTTTCTCCTTCCTTCCTTCCTTCCTTCCTTCCTTCCTTCCTTCCTTCTCCTTCCTTCCTTCCTTCTTTCCTTCCTTCCTTTCTTCTCATTCCCATCTCCCTTCCTTCCTTCCTTCTTTCCTTCCTTCCTTTCTTCTCATTCCCATCTCCTTCCTTCCTTCCTTCCTTCCTTCCCTCCTTCCTTCCTTCCTTCCTTCCTTCCTTCCTTCCTTCCTTCCTTCCTTCTCATTCACATCTCCTTCCTTTCCTCCCTCCCTCTTTTCCCATCTCCTTCCTTTTCTTTCCCTTCTCAAGTCAGTCTCCATTCTGGCAACTCTCAGATTAGTCCCTGAAGTTTCTGGCCAAGAACTGGGAAGTGAGTCACCATTGTCTCCTTCCTAGGGCCGGGAGAGAAGCCCCCAAATGTCTGGGGGATCCCAATTTGCCACCTCCCCTCTGCGATCCTCGATCCTCTCTTCCTTCTTCCAGGCCACCATTGGCGTCTTGTTCTTAGTTTCCGTGCCACGCCAAATCCACGGCTGCTTTTCCATGCATGACTGCTGCAACCACGGCCGGATCCACAATTTGGGGAGCCACCTCAAAATGAGTGACCCGATCACCTCTCCCTCCGCCACGGATTCAGCCATGGAGTGCCGAGCATCCTCCGACGGCACTGTAGCCGAACGATCCATCTCTCCCTGGAGTTACAAGTAAGAGAAAGCGGTCCTCGGGTTACGACCACAACCGAGGCCCCAAATTTCTGTCGCTAAGCAAGAAGGTTGTTAAGGGAGACTGGCCCACATTTTGCGACTTTTCTCACCACTGTTCTTAAGCGAATCTCTGCAGTTGTTTTATTTAGTAACAAGGTCGTTATATGAATCCGGCTTCTCCCATTGATTGGTCGCGAGAGGGGATCAAGTGACCCCCAGGGACACTGCCCCCATCATAAATGCGAGTCAGTTGCCGAGCGGCTGAATTCTGATCACGTGAGCACGGGGGATGAGGCAGTATGGAAAGACGGTCCCAAGTGACTTTTTGTCAGGGCCGTTATAATTCTGAACGGTCACTAAATGAACGGTTGTATGTCGAGGCGACTTATAGAACAACTGCAGCAGAAGAAAGCAAAGATAGAATAATAGTGATCTAGGCCAGGGATAGGCAACCTTTGCTCTTTCGTGACTTGTGGACTTCAACTCCCAGAATTCCTGAGCCAGCCTGGCTCAGCTTGGAAACCTCTCTCTTTCCCCTCAGCGTGGCTGGCTCAGGAATTCTGGGAGATGAAGTCCACAAGTCATAAAAGAGCCAGGGTTGCCTACCCCTGGTCTAGTGCAGAGGTAGGCAACCTTGACTCTTTTATGACTTGTGGACTTCAACTCCCAGAATTCCTGAGCCAGCATGGAGGAACTATGGCCTCTTTGTGACTTGTGGACTTCAACTCCCAGAATTCCTGAGCCGGCATGGCTCAGCTTGGAAACCTCTCCCTTTCCCCTCAGCGTGGCTGGCTCAGGAATTCTGGGAGTTGAAGTCCACCAGTCATAAAAGAGCCACGGTTGCCTACCCTGATCTAGGCCGGTGGTCCCCAACCCCCGGTTTGTGGACCGGTACCGGGTCACGGCATGCCAACAAGCGGTCTGCACAAACAAGCAAAACCCCATCTGCAAGATGCAGGCAGGACACAAAACCACATGAACACTCCGGTCTGCGGAAAAATTCTTCGCCACAGAACCTGGTGCCCAAAAGGTTGGGGTCCTCTGATCTGAGCATCTTGAGTGCCATCCCGAAACATCTGGAGTGCCACTTAAAAAAAAACCACATGACATTGACAAAATCTCCAAGCCTCTTTTCTGCCGAATTTTATTTAAAATTATTTTAATTTAAAAAAAAAAAGCTAAAAGCATGGACCAATTAGACTGGTCCTCGCACTTAGGACCGCCACAGCATTCCCCACGGTCACGTGATCCAAATTGGGGTGCACGGCATGTATTTACGATAATTGCAGCATGCCGGGAGCCACGCAAGCCCCCTTTGCAAAGGGCAACCACAGTAATTCTCTTAGCAACTGTGGCAAATAAGTCGTAAGATCGGGCACAGCTCACCGAACCGCCTTCTTTAGCCGGGGAAATTCAGGCTGTAATTCCAAATTGGGGTCGCTAAGTTGAGGACTACCTGTAAATTGAAGCCAAGCAGGTAGGGGAAGGCCGGTTGGCTAAGCAGATTTATCAATTAGCAATTGTCGGGTGCTAAAGGTCCCTTAATTTTTCTTAAGACAGCCTTTCGCAATACCAGGTTTGATTTCAGCACAAGCCCTCACTGGCTGTTGAAATTTTATTTTCTACTAAATCTAGCTCGGTGGTGTTTTTTTTTTTTTTTTCTCCAAGCGTGGCCCCTTTAAGGTGGGTGGACTTCAACTCCCAGAATTCCCCAGCCAGCGCATGCTGGGAGTTGAAGTCCAACCATCTTAAAGGGGCCAGGTTTGAACAAATACTGACCTGAACTCTGCCCGGGGCCTGGTCTCCCCTTCCCATTTCTTCTTCTCTGTCCCCAACTCTAGGGTCTCCTGCTTGAGCAGGGGGCTGGACTAGAAGACCTCCAAGGTCCCTTTCCATTCTGTTATCCTCCTCCTCCTCTTTCTTTTTAAGAAGAGACTAGACAACCATTTGTCTGGAATCGTCTAGGGCAGGGGTAGGCAACTCTGGCTCTTTTATGACTTGTGGACTTCAACTCCCAGAATTCCTGAGCCAGCCACGCTGAGGGAAAAGGGAGAGGTTTCCAAGCTGAGCTCATGAAGGGGCCAAAGTTTTCCTCATGCTGGCTCAGGAATTCTGGGAGTTGAAGTCCACGAGTCATGAAGGGGCCAAAGTTTTCCTCATGCTGGCTCTGGAATTCTGGGAGTTGAAGTCCATGAGTCATAAAAGAGCCAAGGTTGCCTGCTTGAGCAGGGGGTTAGACTAGCAGACCTCCAAGGTCCCTTCCACCTCTATCATTCTGCTTTCATTAAATCCTTGTCCACTCCACAAAACCGAACAGGATCCATCTTGAAAAGGGGACCACCAGAAGACCGGGGCAAAGCCTTTCCACAACTTCGGGTGGGCTTCTGGGGTCCAGTGCGATTCTTACCGAACTCTCCCCGTCTCCTCCCCTCTCCCCTCCAGGAAAGATTTCAGCGCAACCCGTTACCCCCAGAATCTCTGGCAGGCGTCCTGCTCCTGCGACCACTGCCTGTCCTTCAAGTCTTCTGTTCAACACAACCGGAGGACCTACAACACCCTGGAGGCGAAGGGCAACTCGGTCACCGTGCAACACAGCGTGATTGTCTTCTATCGGGAACACTGTCCCGGCAGACCAGGCTGGTTCTATTTGCAGCCCCGTAATTACGTGGTTAACGTGTCCTGCGCCTGCGTGGTTCCCACGTACTCCAGCAAGGCGCAGGAAATTGTAAGATCTTAAAAAAAAAAAGAACTTATGCACTTATGAACTGATTATCAAAGCAGGTATTCCTTGACTCAAAACCAACCATTTAGCAATTCTTCAGCGTTACCAAAACGCCGAAAAAAAAATGTCACTTACAACCGCGGTCCTCACGCTTACATCCGTCGTCGCGGCATCCCCAGGGTCACGCGAAATGAATATTTATCTGCACGTCCTCCTGGACTTACGACCACAATTGAGTCCCAAATTTACGTCGTTAAGTGAGGCATTTGGGGAAGCCACTGAACCACCGGGTTACTAACTCATCCAATGCGGCCATTCCCTTAATGACGGCGACAAGAAAATCGTAAAATGGGGCAAAAGTCACTCAATGTCCCATTTTACGACTTTTCCGGCCACCGTTGTTAACTGAATCACCACGCTTGGATAAGTTAGGATCCCGGTTGTTAAGTGAATCCGGTTTCCCTCTTGATTTTGCTGGCCAAAAGGTCACCAAAGGAGATCACGTGACCCCGGGACGCTGCTGCAACGGTCGTAAGTATGAGTCAGTTGCCCAGCGTCTGAATTTTGATCACAAGATGGTTGTTAAGTGAATTTTGCCCTGTTTTATGACCTTTCTGGCTACTCTTGTTAAGGGAGTCACTGCAGTTGTTAATAAAATGGTTTTGAAGTGAATCGCCGCATTTGATTAGCTGCTATCATTTATTGTTTATCATTTACGACGGCAACCGTCATAAATATGAGTCAGTTGCCCAGCGCCAAATTTTGATCACGTCATCAGGGGGATGCTCCAACGGTCGTAAGTGTGAAAAAGAGTTATTTTTCCAGTGCTGTCATAACTTTGAATGGTCACTAAAGGAACTGTTATAAATCAAGGACTATCTGTATTTATGTATTGTGTTGTCGCGTGATCACTCTTTGTACCCATCCCAGCCAGCTTCAGACAAGCAAAGTCAATGGCGTGAAGCCAGATTCGCTTAAGGACGACATGGTTTCAATTAACGACTGCAGGGATTCACGTGACAAGGTGGCCAAAAAAAAGGGTCGGGAAAATCAGGCACTTGTTAGTGACTAAAATTCCAGTCTCAGTTATGGTCGTTAAGTTAAGGACTATCCACATAGCTAAACTTTGTGTAATAATACCCAAAATATAATAATAAAATACAGGACTCACACAGAATGCACCGTATGATCGAAAAGGAGTTAGTGGTTTAAATGTATTAGAAATACGTGTGTATTTGAATAATATTTGCGTTAGGCAAGGAGGCAGGGAATCCTAACTGGTTATTGTTATGATGGCATGTCGTATTGTTGTTGTTGTTTTTTCTTTCAATTTATTTGGTGGAAGGACTTTTTTTTTTAATGTGGATGATGTTATCTCATTTGGGTAATGAAATATTTGCGAGACTTTTTATATGTTCCCCCTCCCTTTTTTTGACGATGTATCTCCATCATTATTGCGCTTGCGTTTTGCTGCTTTTTATTCCACTTTTTTCGTTATTAATTAAAAAGCAATAAAAAGAAATAACAAAATTAAAAAGCAGGGAACTTGTATTCCTTCCCGGGCAAATTTCTTAGAGAGACCAGACTGGAAACGAGATCAAATGAGCTAATTCTAAATTTATTTTAAGGGTCCATTCGCAGATTTTTGCAAGCCTCAAAGCACGAATCTCCTGCTGTCTGTTTTATAGCCTAAAAAGTTCTGAACGTCTTTATCTGTCTATTAGCAGCTCTGGGCTAGGGATAGATAGATAGATAGATAGATAGATAGATAGATAGATAGATAGATAGATAGATAGATAGATAGATAGATAGATAGATATAGAAGATAGAAAATAGATGATAGATAGATAGACAGATATAGAAGATAAATGATAGATAGATAGATAGATAAATAGATAGATAGATAGATAGATAGATAGATGATAGAAAATAGATGATGGATGATAGATGATAGATAGATATAGAGGATGATAAGATGATAGATAGATAGATAGATAGATAGATAGATAGATAGATAGATAGATAGATAGATAGATACAGACAGACAGACAGACAGACAGACAGAGACATAGAAGATAGAAGACAGAAGATAGATGATAGATATAGATAGGATAGACAGACAGACAGATAGATAGATAGATATAAATATTTATTGAGACACAAACAGAGAGTCAGAGACGGAGAGGGCTAGCTAGCTAGCAGATAGATAGATAGATATAGAAGATAGAAAATAGATGATAGATAGATAGACAGACAGATATAGAAGATAACTGATAGATGATAGATAGATAGATAGATAGATAGATAGATAGATAGATAGATAGATAGATGATGGATGATAGATAGATATAGAGGATGATAAGATGATAGATAGATAGATAGACAGACAGACAGAGACATAGAAGACAGAAGATAGATGATAGATAGATAGACAGAGACAGATAGATAGATATAGATATTTATTGAGAAAGACACAAACAGAGAGTCAGAGACGGGGGGGGGGAGGGAGAGAGAGAGAGAGAGAGAGAGAGAGAGAAAATAAAAGTAGCGGCGCCCTCTGCCGGAAGCGAGGGAAAGCGCAGGCGCTGCGCCTGACTCCTCGTTGCGCTCGGGCGCCGCCTGCCGGCCGACCTCCGCCGCTCCGTCCCGGTCCCCGCGTCCTTTGGCTGCTCCTCGCGCAGCGGCGGGACAATCGGGCGCTTGTTCTCCGGCGCTGGTCGCCTCCTGGCCCGGTCGGACAATCCTCCTTTGTCCGGCTCGGGATGGCCGGGCGAAAGGGCGAGGGGCGGCCGGCGGGGCGGCTTCGGGGGCGGACTGGATCGCGGCGTTGCCCGGGCATCCGCGGCTGCTCTCCTCCTCCTTCTCCTCCTCCGGCGGCTGCTGGTGCTGCCCGGGACCCCCGAGGACCCCCCGGCCGCCCCTCGCAGTCCCGCGAGGCGGCAGGATGGGCGAGCAGGAGCCGGCGGCCGGCGAGGAGGGGGGCTTCGCGCTGGACAAGGAGTTTCTGCGCTCGCCCAAGGGGGTGCTGATGGGGGTCGAGCTGGTAACGGAAGAGACCCCCTCCCCCCAAAAATCCTCCTCACCGTTTCCCACCTTTGGTGCTCCGTTTTTGGCTTTTTCCCTTCATCCCTCCGCTTGCCAAGTTTTCCTTCCATCCTTTTCTTCTCCTTTGGTTTTCCCTTCCTCCTTTCCTCCTTCTTGTCCTTTGGTTTTCCTTTCTTCCTTCTTCTCCTTTCCTTTCCCCTTCCTCCTTTTTTCCTTCATCTCCTTTGGTTTTCCTTTCTTCCTTCATCTCCTCTCCTTTCCGCTTCCTCCTCTTTTCCTTCTTGTCCTTTGGTTTTCCTTCCTTCCTTCATCTCTTTTATTTTTCCCTTCTTTCTTTTTTCCTTCATCTCCTTTGGTTGTCCTTCCTTCCTTCATCTCTTTTACTTTTCCCTTCTTTCTTTTTTCCTTCATCTCCTTTGGTTGTCCTTCCTTCCTTCATCTCTTTTACTTTTCCCTTCTTTCTTTTTTCCTTCATCTTCTTTGGTTGTCCTTCCTTCCTTCATCTCTTTTACTTTCTCCTTCCCCCTTTTTTCCTTCATCTCCTTTGGTTTTCCTTCCTTCCCTCGTCTCCTTTCCTCTTCCTCCTCTTTTCCTTCTTGTCCTTTGGTTTTCCTTCCTTCCTTCCTCTCTTTTACTTTTCGCTTCTTTCTTTTTTCCTTCATCTTCTTTGGTTTTCCTTTCTTCCTTCTTCTCCTTTGCTTTTCCCTTCTTCCTTTTTTCCTTCATCTTCTTTGGTTTTCCTTCCTTCCTTCATCTCTTTTACTTTTCCCTTCTTTCTTTTTTCCTTCATCTCCTTTGGTTTTCCTTTCTTCCTTCGTCTCCTTTCCTTTTCCCTTCCTCCTTTCTTCTGTCTTGTCCTTTCCTTTTCCCTTCTTCCTTTTTTCCTTCTGGTCTTTTGGTTTTCCTTTCTTCCATTTTTTCCCCCCTTCTTGTCCTTTGGTTTTCCTTTTGTTCTTTCTTCTCCTTTCGTTTATCTTTCTTCCTTTTTTCCCCTTTTTTCCTTTTATTTTTCCTTTCTTCCTTCTTCCCTTCCTTTTTCTTTCTTCCTGTTTCTTCATTTCATTTTCATTCCCTCCTTTCCTCCTTCCATTTTTCTTTTTTTTCTCCTGCTTTCTTTCCTTCCGTCCTTCCTTGCTTCCATCCTCCTTCCTCTTCTTCCATTTTCCTTTCCTTTTCCATCTTCCATCTTCCATTTCCTTTCTTTCTTCTTTTTCCCTTCCTTCATTTCCTTCCTTCTTTTTTCACTTCTGTCTTTCTCCTTTCTTTTTCCTTCCTTCCTTTCTTCTCTTTTTATTTTCCTTTCTTCCTTTCTTCCTTCTTTCGTTTTCCATTCTTCCTCTTGTCTTTCTTCTCCACCGTTCTCACCTCTCTGCAATAGCTTATTCTGACTTTTTAAATTAATCCATCTTTATTGCCCCCCCCGTCTCCCTTGGCACTCCCCCAGTTTGGCAGTTTTCTAACTCCACTTCCCATCATTCCCTCCCATCCGAACCAGGAAGGCCCTGGAAAACTGGGGAGTGGGTAGACCTCTTTCCTTCCAAATTTGTAGCCCAAATTTGTAACCCAAAGATGAGGCTCTGGGGCACAGAAAAATGGCTGTGTTTGGGAATTCTGGGAGTTGAAGTCCACACATCTTCAAATGACCAAGATTAAGCATGTTATAATCTGTCTGGTGCTTATGTTTTCTTACGGTGGGTTCTCCCATTGCAACAAAAATCTGCAACTCGGGATTTAGGGAGAAGACTATTCACACATTACGTTCTGCCTCCTTCACTCAGGGCCTTTGTTTCCTGGTCTTCTTGCTGCTCACGGCTTCGGTTTCGGCCTACATGGGCGCTGCCTTGCTGGAGATGTTGGTAACCCTGACTTTCCTGGCACTGCGAGTCACGTACTATCACGAACGCCTGACCCGGGTCAACTGGCCCTGCCTGGTGGGTAAATGTCTGGGTTAGGGTCAGCGATGTGCCTGCCGTCCATCAGTGCTTCCTTCCCTTGCAAATTGCCTTGGAGTTAACTGAACCACACTTAAGGGCATTGAAGAGCATGTGGTCTCTAATTTCCCGCCTCTTCTAGCATTTTAAGGGTTGTGATGGTCTTGGGAATGGAGTTTGGGACTGATTTGGTGCCTTTTTCCACCTGCAGGATTTCCTTCGGTGCGTCAGTGGGGCCATCATCTTCATCGTCGTGGGCTTCGCCGTTGTTGCCACCAACCATGAGGGATCGGCCGTGTCGGCCTTTGTGAGTGATTGCCATTCCTCCCAATAGCCTCCGTGCACTGGGAGTTTGACTCCCAGAATTCCCCAGCCAGCCAGCCAGCCTCTGGGGAATTCTGGGAGATGATATTCCAAATCTCTGATTGGCCCCACACGGAGGGAGGGTGGAAAATTTCCATTTGGGGGCTGCACCTGTTGAACCGAAGCCTCCTTCTCTTTTTTACACATGTCTTTTATTATTTAGTTTATTTAATTTTATTATTTACTTTTTTACTTTATTATATTTTGGTTTAGTTGATTAGTTTGTTTATGTTATGTTTTTATTTTACTTTATTATTTTATTGTTTTATTTTATTATATTTTTTACTTTATTTCAATTTATTTTGTTTGTTTATGTTGTTTTTATTATTTTATTTTATTTTTATTTTATTTTATTTCAATTTATTTTATTAGTTAGTTTGTTATGTTTTTATTTTATTATTTTATTTTATTAGTTTGTTTATGTTGTTTATATTATTTTATTTTATATTTCAATTCATTTTATTAGTTTTGTTTTTATTTTATTATTTTATTTTATTATTTATTATTTTATTTTAATTTTGTTTTAGTTTAGTTTATTTAGCTTATTCGTTTGTTTTCTTTCAATTACTTTCATTAGCTTTATTAATGTGACGTTTTTATTTTGTTTTATTATTTTAATTTTATTTTATATTTTATTCATATCCTACCCTTATTATTATTTTTAAATAACTCAAGGCAACTCAATATCCAACACACCTTCCTTCTTTTATTTTTCCCCACCATAACAGTCCTGCGAGGTGGGCTGGGCTGAGAATGTATATATGTCACTCATTCCACTCTGAAGCAAATTTGGGCCGCCTATAAATTTAATAAGTACATTTATAAATATTTATTTGTTATATGCAACACCTGAAGGAGCAGAGCTTGGTCAAACGGCCGCCATCTTGATTTTTTTTAACCCCTTTTGTACAAGGCCGCAAATCCCCTGTAATTTTCCCCCCCCCCAGGGGCAAATCTAAGAAAATTCCCACACAGTGTGAATTAAATGCCAGTGAAATGCTAAAATTTGGGCTTAATTTTGGGGGAAAAATGTTTTTTTACGAATCGGAGAAGTTCTTCAAATCTCCAGGCTTTGCTTCTCTGTTGTTTTGACAGGTTTTCAGTCTTATTCTCATTGGGATTTTCTGCTTGGACGCGTACAAAACCTACCAGGCGGAGATGGGATCGGAAGAAGGTGAGCAGATCAAATTAATTTGTAGAATTGGTGCTCGTTTCGCTCTGGCTGGCTGAGCGGATGAGACAGCTGGGCTTGGAAGAAGCCAAAACCAGATCGAGTGCCTGGATGGGAGGCCACCAGGCGATGCCTGGACTGGGGGCTGCATTGAGAAGTGAGCAGTGAGAAGCCAAGAAAGATGCGGGGAATTGATCCTCCATATACTCGAATTTGGAATGAAATCTTTTTTTTTTTAAATAATTTTTTATTTTTCCAAACTCTCCCCCATACATATACCGTGATATTTATCAGATGTTAACATACATTCTTTTTACATTCATATATAAGATACTTTAAATCAGTGGTTCTCAACCTGTGGGTCGGGACCCCATTTGGGGTCGAACGACCATTTCACGGGGGTCGCCAAACCACGCTGTCTGCCATTTTTTTCCCTTTTTCCTAGCTGTCCTACTCCCTCTTATTGGTGGCCACACCCACTTGGGGGTCACCACAACATGGGGAACTGTATTATGGGGTCACGGCATTAAAAAGGTTGAGAACCACTGCTTTAAATAAAATGAAATAAATACATACACATGACTTTTGGTGTTGCTCGCCCATTTCCCCTTTCACTGTATCCACACTCCTTCTTCTCTACCTTCTTTTTCCCTTTCTTCTCTTCCCTACTTCCCTCTTCTTCCTCTCCTCTTCTCTTTCCTTCTCCCCACTTCTCCTCTTCTCCTCCAACCTTCCTACTTCCTTCTCCCCTTCTTTTCTCTCTCCTCTCCTTTCTTCTCTTTCATCCCTCTTCAGATACAATTCAGGGGTAATGTCCGAGCAACTGAATTTGGAATGAAATCTGAGGACAGTTTTTCCTGAAAGTTGGAACAATGATTTAATCCTGGCTTCGAGACGGGAAGGAAAGAGAGGGAAGTGTTTGGAGACTGTGCAGATGACTTGATCGATATTTAGTAGGCTTCATTATCAATAAAAATGGATACTCTTGTCATTCCCCACCATTATTTACTCGATTTTTGCCATTTTAAGATGGGTGAACTTCAACTCCCAGAATTCCCCACAGCTGGTGAATTCAACTAGTTGCGCTGGCTGGGGAATTCTGGGAGTTGAAGTCCATACATCTTAAAAGTTGCTGAGGGAGAGAAACACTGCTCTAACAAACTATCCAGGGACATATGCCAGGAAGGGGTGCAAAATAACCAAATGCTGGCCCTGCCGCTACACTGGAAGCCACTCCTCCCCTTGTTTACACGCCTAGTTTGGATTTTGACTTTTTTTGATCTTCCTGAGGTCGCTCCCGGGTTCAAAACCCGCCGACCTCATTTCCCACTGCTTTTCTTCTTTTTCCTTACAGATCCAGATCGTAGGTGAATTTGCTCGCCCAAGTGTCCCTGACTTCAGGGCTAAAAATCCCACCTCACGTCTCCAGCTTCCGTATCTGCGTGTGCTCTCGGAGCTGACTCCATCTTTCCTGGAGAATCCCGATCTGTAATTTTAGATTATTTTCTGATTTAACTTGCCGGGAAGACAAAATTAAAATTGCTTTGGATGTGTGTACACAATAGCCTCGTGTTTCCAGAGACTGGATGTAGACGCACGAGGGGGTGAACACACAGAGTGGACAGCTATTTACTATTAAACAGCTATATACTACTAAAACTCTTGTATCTGTTTGTAACCTTTAGCTGGGCGAAACGGTGCATCGTAGGCAACGATTTTTGAATCGACGTGCCTCAAAAGAGCTCGCTTAAAGAAGGCACTCAAAATGTGGGACCCGGGACTCTCGTGGTATTGAATTGTGGCAAAGTTGTGACCGCTTCGGGGCTGCTATACTGCCGTGCTGGTGCAGTGGTAGCGACTCGTTTTCCTGCAGTCTTCCCCAATGACTGTTTTTTTGTGGGAAACTGGGAGGCGTGTTGGAAATCATGTGACCACGGCTGACTGCCACGCTGGTGCAGTTAGCCGTGTTCACGAGATTTCCAACACGCCTCCCAGTTTCCCACAAAAAAAGTCACTCGGGAAGCCTGCAGGAAAACGAGTCGCTGCCACCCCCAATGTTTTTGGCCTGTTTAGTTTAGGGAAGGAAATCTCTCAGGAACGCTGACCCTATCGGTCACGGGTTGTTTAGCAGAACCTTAGAATCCCAGAACCGGAAGCTTATCTTAGAGATCATCCAATCCAACCCCCTGCAGAGTAGGATGCTCGGAAACATCGCTAACAAGGCCTATCTAGCTTCTGTTTGAGGAACTTCAGTGAAAGAAAACTCACCACTCTATGTGTCTACTTGGTCCCCTAGCTCAGGAATCTCCAATTAAGACTTGTGGATTTCAGCTCCCAGAATTCCCCAGCCAGCCATGCTGGCTGGGAAATTCTGGGAGTTGAAGTTCACAAGTCGCCAAGGATGGAGACCCTTGTCTTAGCTGATGGCTCACACCCTTAGGACATTCCTCCTGATTTCTCTGCTCTACCTCAGTGTCTCTCAACCGTACGACTTTAAGATGGGTGGACCTCAACTCCCAGAATTCCCCAGCCAGCACAGCTGGTTGAATTCACCAATTGTGGGGAATTCTGGGAGTTGAAGTCCACCCATCTTCAAGTGGCTAAGGTCGAGAAACTGTCTCCTTGTGTACAGAACTATAAGTATCCACCCTTTCAAAACCCGGTGCGCAAGGATGCCCAGATTGAAGGTTTAAGGGCCTCTTAACCCTTGTGCAAATCAGAACAAAACAGAAGAGTTGAGCAGAGGGGTGTGTGTGTGTGTGTGTCGCTGTGGTTGTACATATTTTGCATTAATATTAAGAAATTCAAGAGCGGAGCAGGGATGTGAATGCACCATATATTATTCATACTGAAAGGGGCGTGATATAGAATTTAATAGCCTCTGTGTGAAGCAGTGGGTGTGAGGCCTGGGCCTTGGCAGAACAACAGCCTGCCGAAGGAGTGTGAATAGAGTGTGTTTGTTTGCGTCTGTATGTGTGAAAAATGGGTTTTCAAACGTGGGCGAGCTGTGGAATCTGTGAAAACGAGTCCTGAGGTATTTTTCCTGACGAAGAGACGAAATCGGTTGCGTTCACTTTCCGAATTTCTCCCGCCAACAAGTCTCACAAAACCTTAAGACGGTTTGAAAAAAAATTCTGCAAAGTCACACAATTGCCTAGCTGGAGAAAAGCTGGAGAGAGAACCAGGGACAGGGAGAGCCCAGGCAGAAAAAAACCCAGTCCTCGGTTTACGACGTTTTGTTTAGTGACCGCTCAAAGTTACAACGGCAGCAAAAAAGGGGACTTGCGACCGTTTTTCACACTCAGAGTGCAGCGTCCCCGTGGTCACGTGATCAACATTCAGACGCTTGGCCACTGACTCGTATTTATGACGGTGGCAGTGTCCTGGGATCACGTGATCCCCTTCTGCGACCTTCCGACCAGCAAGGCCAATGGGGGGGGGGAAGCCAGATTCACATGATAATCGTAAGTGACTAACTTATCAACTGCAGTGATTCACTTAACAATGGTGGCAAAGGTCGTAAAATGGGGCAAAACCCATCTGACAACTGAGCCTCAGAAAAGAACTTCAGCAGTCGGATCCACTGTGAATTTCTCATCTAAATTGATAATTATAAATTAGATGGCAGCTTGTTTTCACTGTTAAATGATGCATATCCCCTTCTGCCTGATTGGAAGAGAATAACTCCACTTTTGATACTAAATTCATTCCGGTCCAATTCTTTCTTTCCCCATTTATAAAAATGGACTGTAATATTCAACATCGCCACTTGAAGGCGCCATCCTACAGGGAATACATTTTTGTTTGGAGAATCTAATTTCGCCTGCAAATGCCACGTCCGAACACCAGGGGGCACCGTTGATCCTTGCAACTTCAGATCCTTGCACATTTTTTAATTTTTAAGTCACTAATAAGATATATTCCCTTCTACCACTCATATTGTACCTGATAACATAGCTCAAAGGCACACTTGTTTAGAAAAGGTGTAATAACATGCATGACCTAAATATGAATTTTGGAAATTGTTTTTCCCGCAAACATGATAGCGACATTATTTTATTTTAACTAACAGGGAAAATTTGTTTGACGTTGGTTGGCTCAGGTTTGAGCAATAGAAATGTGTGGGAAACGAGATTTTTTGTTGCTATTCAGGTTTATTTCACTGCACTACATTCGTGTTAGGGCCTCTC
The DNA here is from genome assembly GCF_016545835.1 of Crotalus tigris. Taxonomy (NCBI): domain Eukaryota; kingdom Metazoa; phylum Chordata; class Lepidosauria; order Squamata; family Viperidae; genus Crotalus; species Crotalus tigris. Next base: position 150,057 of record NW_024096742.1, read on the forward strand.
CAGGCAAAGGGTGGTTAAATGGCTACTTTGGCTAAAATGAATTTTCCAGACTTCCTCACTCTTCATCGTGGAGTGTCTGGAAGAGAGAAGCAGAAAGGGGAAGCGTGAAAAAAAATAAACAGAGAAAGCAGAAATCAATCATAGTTCTTTGCTGCTATGAAATATACACATATTTTTCTCTGTTGTGGGATTCCCCTAGGAGCGGTGAAGGACCTTCGTTATTATAATTAATATTACTTTGTTGTTTTGCATGTACACTTGAGGGCTTCTGCATTGGAGACAAACTCCTTCTGCGTCTAATCATATTTGGCCAAGAAAGAACTATTCTATTCTATTCTATTCTATTCTATTCTATTCTATTCTATTCTATATTCCATTCTATTTCTTATTCTATTCTATTTGTTCTAGGCTATTCTCTTCTCTTCATCTAATCTTTTTTCTATTCTATTCTATTCTTTGTTCTATGTTGTTCTCTTCTGATCTTTTGTTCTATTCTATTCTATTCTATTCTATTCTATTCTTTGTTCTATTCTCTTCTAATTTTTGTTCTACTCTATTCTGTTCTATTATTTGTTTTATCCTATCCTATTCTCCTTTCCATTCTGTCTTCTGTTCTGTTCTCCTCTCTTCTTATTCACTTCCAATATGTTAAAGAAAAGTTAATTTGGGTGAGAGGGCTATATTGCCTAGTGTCAATTCCATAGTCAATATTTCCCTGGGTAGCTGTCTGTCCCCCCGATGTAGACCAAACCAGGAAACGTTTATCACAAAAAATCTAAAAGTTCTCTCTTTTGCTCTCTCTCTCTCTCTCTCTCTACCCATCTCTGTCTCTCTCTGTTTCTGTCTTTCTCTATAAACATCTATATCTATCATCTATCTATCTACTGCCATCATACGTCATCTATCTTCTCTATCTGTCTGTCTGTCCTATCTATCATCCATTTGTCCATTCCGTCTATCTCTCTATTTTTTCTCTATATCTCCTCTCCCCCATCTCTATCTACCTGATAGGAGCAAGCAATGAGTAAGTCAAAAACATAAAACGAGAAAGAGGTCGTTTTTTCAACCGTTTGCTGACCTTCCTCCTCTTAGCCCACCCCCTGCCCCAAAATAAGGACTCACCTTTCCTCCCACGTCACGAGTTTTAGCCTTCAGCTTGTTGACCTGGGACTCAGCGATGTCCGCCCGCTCCTCGGCTTCGTCCAACTCATGCTGAACCTTCCGGAATTTGGCGAGGTTAGTGTTGGCCTGTTCCTCCTGGCAGGGGGAGTAGAAAAGGATTTAGGGACATTGTTCTTGCTACTCTCCATCTCTTTGTTTGGAGTCCACTGTCCAGTTGTGGACATGACACTCCAGAAGGGGACAGGAGATCAAGGTCCGAGGAGGAAGAATCAGATGGAGAAGGATCTGGAAATCAAAGTCCTGTGAAGGATCAGCTGAAGGATCTCCTTATGACTGGCCCACAGAACACACCACCGAGAAGAGACACAGGAGCAGTTGCTAGGTAATAGTAACAGAGTTGGAAGGAGCATTAGAGCAGTGGTTCTCAACCTTTTTAATGCCGCGACCCCCAACTGGTCATAAGTCGAGGACTACTCAACCGGTCGTTAAGTCGAGGACTACTCAACTGGTGCAGCACCGTTTGCAGAATGGGACTTTTGGCGGGCTCAGCAGGGCAGAGACAGCCTGGACAATTCCTATTGGCTTTTGAAAGCCAATAGAATTAGACTCTATTCAAGAGGAAAAGAGGGAAAAAAATGGCGGACTGCGTTGTTTGGCGACCCCCGTGAAATGGTCGTCCGACCCCAAATGGGGTCCCGACCCACAGGTTGAGAACCACTCTGGTAGAGGTTAATAATAATAATAATAATAATAATAATAATAATAATAATCCCAAAACAACTGGAGCACCACTTGAACACATTGACAAATTCGCTATTAGTCAATTGCAAAAGGCGGCCTTACTAGGAACTGCTTCCATCCTGCAACGATACCTGTAATACCATCAAACATCCACATCTGTCTATCCCAGGTCCTGGGTAAGGACTCGATAGGTAGACAAAATGCCAAATCCAGTCTGAACATCTGGCTGACTGTGCGATGATCCATAATAATAATAATAATGTAAAGTTGGAAGGGACCTTGGAGGTCATCTAGTCCAACCCCCTGCTCAGGCAGGAAACCCTATCCCATTTCGGACAAATGGCTGTCCAGTCTCTTCTTAAAAACCCCCAGTATTGGAGCATTCACTGCTTCTGGAGGCAGGCTGTTCCACTGATTAATTGTTCTCACTGTCAGGAAGTTTCTCCTTAGTTCTAGGTTGCTTCTCTCCTTGATCAGTTTCCATCCGTTGCTTCTCGTCCTGCCTTCAGGCGCTTTGGAGAATAGCTTGACTCCCTCTTCTTTGGGGCAGCCCCTGAGATATTGGAAGGCTGCTATCGTGTCACCCCCTAAGTCGTTCTTTTCACTAGACTAGGTATCTCCAGTTCCTGCAATCGCTCTTCGTATGTTTTGGCTTCTAGGCCCCTGATCATTTTTGCTACGACCGCAACGTCGTTTGCGTGGTATCCCAGTTGCAACGCACCAAGGTTGTAAAGTGGCTTGTGGCATCCCCAGAATTGATTTTACGGCCTTTCTTTCGTCGTTAAGATGAGGTATTTCTTAATTAATTAATTTATTTTTAAGGATTTTAAAATAAAATGAGTTAGTCTGCAAAGATGCCAGCGGACTCCTTTCCAGAAATGAACACGGCTTTTTTCCAACTTCGGAGAATATATTCCGCAAATGAGGTGCAGCTACGACACAGGCAGGCTTTTTGACTTATGATCACAACTGAGGCCGAAAAAATTTGGTTGTTAAGTGAGACATTTGTTAACTGAATTTTGACCCCCTTTGAGCCCCTTTCTTCCCACGGTTGTTAAGTGAATCGCCGCAGTTATTAAGTTAGTCACCTGGTCGTTAAGTGAATCTGGCTTTCCCCACTGACTTTGTGGTCAGAAGGTCGCAAAAGGGGATCACGTGAGCCCGGGACACTGCAACCGTCGTAAGTAAATGCCAGTTGCCAAGCATCTGAATTCTGGTCACGTGATCATGGGAGAGGCTGCAACGGTCGTAAGTGTGGGAAAACGGTCCGAAGTGACTTTTCTCAGTCCCGCTGTAACTTCGAACGGCCACTGAATAAACGGTTGTAACTTGAGGACTAGCTGCAAAAGGAACAATTCTTTTCTCATTTACTCTGTTCCATAGTTAGAACAATTCACCAGTGGAACCGCCTGCCTCCAGAAGCGGTAAATGCTCCCACACTGAAGGTTTTGAAGAAGAGACTGGACAGCCATTTGTCTGAAATGGTATAGGGTCTCCTGCCTGAGCAGGGGGTTGGACTAGATGACCTCCAAGGTCCCTTCCAACTCTGTTATTCCTCCTCCTCCTTTTAAGAAGATTCTGGACAGCCATTGGTCTGAAATGGTGTAGGGTTTCCTGGTTGAGCAGGGGGTTGGACTAGAGCAGGGCTTTTCAACCAGTGGTACGGGTACCACCTGTGGTACATTAGCACCTGGCAGGTGGGACGCGACCATCCTAGAAAAGTGGTAGCGGGGGAGGGGAATGAGCTGAACCGGTGGCAGCACCGCACAAGCCTGAGCGAGAGACGGCTGGAGCTGCAGGGCTGTCAGGGCTCAGCGGAAGCGCCAGGATCAGTGCCAGGATCCAGCTGGAGCTCGGTGCTGATCCTGGTGCTTCTGCTAAGCCCCGAAGTACCAATCAGCTGGAAAGCGGCACTCATTCTGGTGCTTCTGCTGAGCCCAGAAGAAGCGCCGATCAGCTGGAATGTTGCAGCCTCACCAGGGTCTTGTGATTTACATTCAGATGCTTGGCAACTGATTCATATTTATGACGGTCACTGTGTCCCAGGGTCATGTGAAGTGACTAAAACCTGCTGCAACCACCCAGCAGACGGGGGGGGGGCAATAAAAAGCAAACACGCACCTTCGCTGCCAATCCTCAACAGAAATGCTCACAACAATGAAAACCTTGGACAGGAGGAAGAGCGCCGCCGGGCAGGCAGGCAGGTGTCTTGCTCGGCTGGGGCTTGGGGGGCACTTTTTTCAGGGCCATTGTAACTTCAAACAGTCACTAAGCGAACTGTTGAAAGTCAAGGACTACCTTTATCACTTTTTTCCTTTTTTTTTTTTTTGGTCATCCAGTTTTTGACACCTTGCGAGGCGACTGGTGGTACTCGGATATTGCCATATCCTAAAAGTGGTACAGTGGGTGAAAAGGTTGAAAAGCCCTGGACTAGATGACCTCCAAGGTCCTTCCAACTTTATTATTATTATTTTGGATCATCGCACAGTCAGCCAGATGTTCAGACTGGATTTGGCATTTTGTCTACCTATCGAGTCCTTACCCAGGACCTGGGATAGGCAGATGTGGATGTTTGATGGTATTACAGATATCGTCGCAGGATGGAAGCAGTTCCTAATAAGGCTGCCTTTTGCAATTGACTAATATCGAATTTGTCAATGCCAATGGTGTTCAAGTGGCGCTCCAGTTGTTTTGGGATTGCACCCAAGGAGCCTATGACTATTGGTACTACCCTTGCTTGCTTTTGCCACAGTCTTTCTATTTCTATTTGTAGGTCTTTGTATTTTGTTATCTTCTCCAGCTCTTTCTCTTCTATTCTGTTGTCTCCAGGCAGTGCCACATCCACTATCGAGACTTTTTTGTCTTTCTTATCGACAGTTGTTGTGTCTGGGGTGTTGTGTTGCAGGTGCTTGTCTGTTTGAATTCTGAAGTCCCAGAGCAGTTTAATTTTATCATTTTCTATGACTTTCTCTATTTTATGATCCCACCAGTTTTTGCTTACAGGCAAATGATATTTTTTGCAGATCTTCCAATGCACCATTGTTGCTACTTTGTCATGCCGGGCTTGTAGTCAGTCTGTGCAATCTTCTTGCAACAGCTTACCAGGTGGTCCACTGTTTCTTCAGCTTCTTTGCATAGGCGGCACTTACTGTCTGTTGCTGTCTTCTCAATTTTGACTTTGTATGCATCTGTCCTTAAGGCTTGGTCTTGTGCAGCCAGAATTAGTCCCTCGGTCTCTTTCTTCAATTTTCCTGCTCTTAGCCATTGCCAGGTCTTATTTTTATCTGCTTTCTTATCTGCTTATTATCATATCATCATCATCATCATCATCATCATCATCATCATCCTCCGTGGTTTCAGCCTAAGGTCATCCAGGGCTTAAGCAATCTTGCCAAGCTGTTTACAAGTCTGGCAAAGGCTTTAAGATGGACCAAAATCTTACAATTAGGCTAAGCAGTTTGACTAAAGTGAGAAAGCCTTCAGCACCAGCAGAATACAGGCAATCCTCGGTCTTATGACCACGACGGAGCCCAAAATTTATGTTGTTAATTGAGGCCGTGGTTAAGCAAGCTTTGTCCTGTTTTACGACCCCTCTTGCCCATGTTGTTCACTTGTGAATTTAGTCACACGGCTGCTAAGTGAATCTGGAGTCCCCCACGGACTTTGCTCGGCCAAAGGTCGCAAAAAGGGGATCGCGGGACGCTGGAACCGTCATTAAGTACATGCCAGTTTCCAAGCGTCCAAATTGGGGATGAGGTGACCATGGGGATGCCGCAACGGCCGTGCGAAAGGCGGCCCTCAGTCGCTTTTTCCAGCGGCTTCAACGGTCACTAAACGAATCGCGGTCAGTTGAGGACTGGCTGGAAGGGACCCACGCTTAGGAACTCACCGCTTCTTCGGCTTGTCTTTTATAAGCTTTCACCTTCATCTGCAACTTGTCCACCAGGTCTTGGAGTCTCAGCAAGTTTTTCTTGTCCTCTTCGGTCTGCAAATCCAAGAAAAAAAAAGGAGAAAGGATGGGTGGATGGATGGATGGATGGAGGTCAGGACCAGCATTAACCACGCACATCTCTATGAGATCATGGTTTTCGCTGGATGTCTGAATGGTGTCATCCACAGGGTACTTTCCAAGGGCCATCAAAATGATCTAGCCCAGTGGTTCTCAACCTTTCTAATGCCGCGACCCCATAATACAGTTCCCCATGTTGTGGTGACCCCCAACCACTTATACATCGCCGGGTGCCAGGGGCGTGGCCAAAGAAAAGGGGAAAAAAAAATGGCGGACAGCCTTGTTTGGCGACCCCCGTGAAATGGTCGTTTGACCCCAAATGGGGTCCCGACCCACAGGTGGAGAATCGCTGATCTAGCTGAAACTGGTTTACGAAAAAAGAAAAAAAAAACAAACCCTGGATTTGTGGGGTCCTTGAGATGCTTTCTGAGCTGGGCGGTTTTCTTGCAGACGTTTCATGACCCAGCTAGGGAACATCATCAGTGCTAGAAAGGAGGGGGGATTGTGGAGACAGGAGAAGGAGGAGGAGGAGGAGGAAGAGGAGGAGGAGGAGGAGGAGGAGAGGTGGCTGTAGTGTCCTTGGTGCTCACTGAGCTGGGTGGTTTTTGTGTAGATGTTTCATGACCCAAGTAGGGAACATCATTAGTGCTAGAAGGGAGTGGGGTTTATGGAGAGAGGAGGAGCAAAAGGTGGTGGTGGTGGTGGAGGAGGGTTTAAGGAGGAGGAGGAGAGGAGGGGGAAGAAGAGAAGGAGGAGAGGAGGAGGAGAAGGAAGAGGAGGAAGACTCTAGGGAACCTTGGTGAACTTGGTTGTTTTCTTGCAGACGTGTCATGACCCAACTAGGGAACATCATCAGTGCTAGAAGGAAGAGGGGTTTGTGGAGTAGAGGAGAAGGAGGAGGAGGGGAGGGGGAGGAAATGGAAGAGGTGGACTCAAGGGTCATTGGTGCTTTCTGAGCTCTTCACCTGGTAGGTGAGCTCCTTGATGCGTCTCTCGCACTTGCGCATGCCCTTGACGTTCTCCACGTTGCGTTTCTGCTCCCCTTCCAGCTCGTTCTCCAGCTCTCGCACGCGGGCCTCCAGTTTCTGAAGCTGCTTCTTGCCGCCCTTGAGGGCCAGCTGCTCCGCCTCGTCCAGGCGCATCTGGAGGTCCTTGATGGTCTGCTCCATGTTCTTCTTCATCCTCTCCAGGTGGGCGCTGGTGTCCTGCTCCTTCTTCAGCTCTTCTGCCATCATGGCCGCCTGCCCCGTTCAAAAGGATAAGGGAGAAAGACGTCCGTCGAACCTTACTCTTGGCATTAATGGGGAAATTAGTCCTAAACTCCTGGGCTAATTATTCATGTCAACATTACGGGTCCTCTTTTAACCCAGGATGCCTCTGGTGGACCAAAGCAAAGGAGAACATGGAGATGAGTCTCATTTCACATAATTGTGAAATGTCCATATTCTAGGCCAGGGGTAGGCAACCTTGGCTCTTTTATGACTCGTAGACTTCAACTCCCAGAATTCCTGAGCCAGCATGGGGGAAACTTTGGCCCCTTCATGACTCGTGGACTTTGATAAATATACATCAATATGATAAATCTTCAGTCAGTTAAAAATACAATACAATGGAAACTAATTGAATAGAAAAAAATACAGTTGGTGAGAGTCAGAAAGAGATAACATTAAGGAAGTAAGATAAACCATAGAGGTAAAAATAGCTGGGTCTGAGAAAGGAAGAGGGAAGTAATAAAATAGATAAATAGTTGTTTTTAAGGAAATGGCTAGCCAGAAAGTATAGGAAAGCAGGGAACCATGCCAAATAAGATAAGAAGAGAGGAATTGAAAAGCAGGAAAAGAACTTATTGTTTAAAATGGGGACATAAATATATTGAGTTTAAAATAACCATTTAAAATATATAATTTTTCTTATTCTTATTGTATATGTGAATATGATTTAGTGTGTTATCAGGAAATGTGTATAGGCGGACGGAAAGAGTGTAACCTCATACTACCTCAGCCAATGGGGAAAGAGGAGGGCTGTAGCGGCCGGTGATAGGGATGAATAAAAGAAGGAATTATTTTGGGTTAAACCTTTGAAGAGAACCAAGCTTAGAAAGCTTCTCTTCCGCTTATTGCAATAAACAAAACAAAAAGGCCTTCACTGTGTCTTGGCTGGTTATTGGTCAGGCGAGCTTGTCTCTGGTCACGAAGGAAAGTAGCCAGGAGCACATAACAACTTCAACTCCCAGAATTCCTCAGCCAGCATGGCTCAGCTTGGAAACCCCTCCCTTTCCCTTCGGTGTGGCTGGCTCAGGAATTCTGGGAGTTGAAGTCTACCAGTCATAAAAGAGCCAAGGTGGCCTACCCCTGTTCTAGACCTACAATTGTAATTAAGCCTAGAATTACGGTCATATGTCACTATGGTCGTTAAGTGAGTCGAGGGGTCCTTGGTGCTCTCTGAGCTGGGGGGTTTTCTTGCGGACGTTTCGTTACCCTAACTCAAGAGTGTCACACTCAATTTTATTGAGGGCCGCATCAGCATTGCGGTTGCCCTTGGGGGGCCGGGTGGGTGTGGCCAGGGTGGGTGTGGCCTACTGGGCGGGCGTGGATGGAGTGGATGTGGCCTACTGGGTGGGCATGGCCAGCTCTACAACGTTCACGTCAAGGGGGCCTGTGGGGGCCTGGGCAGGAGTGGGACAGAGGGTCTCTGGCAGAAGGGGTTGGGACCGGGGCAAGCGCCAAGGCATGGTCCATTTCTTCATTCCTCACAAAGGGTGACACCTTCCCAGCATGCACCCAGGGGACAGGGCCGACGCGGCAGGGGCTGGTTCCTCACTGTTTCTAGACCAGTGGTTCTCAACCTGTGGGTTGGGACCCCATTTGGGGTCGAACGACCATTTCACGGGGGTCACCAAACAACACAGTCCGCCATTTTTTCCCCCTTTTCCTTAGCTGTGCTACTCCCTTTTATTCTATTGGCTTTTGAAAGCCAATAGAATAGACTCTCTTGAATAGAGTCTAATTCGATTGGCTTTCAAAAGCCAATAGAAATTGTCCAGGCTGTCTCTGCCCTGCTGAGCCCGCCAAAAGTCCCATTCTGCAAACGGTGCTGCACTAGTTGAGTAGTCCTCGACTTACAACCGGTTGAGTAGTCCTCGACTTACGACTGGTTGGGGGTCGCGGCATTAAAAAGGTTGAGAACCACTGTTCTAGATGGCCTTGTGGAGCTAAGACGGAATGCATTTCAGCATAGATGGCCACCACAAAATTGTACATTGGCTCCCGGCCGGCCTGGGCCAGGGCCAAGACAGTGGGGGCCATTCCCTCACTGTTTCCAGGATGACTTCGCGGGCCACATGAAACCACTTTGCGGGCCGCATCCGGCCCCTGGGCCTTGTGTTTAACATGTCTGCCCTAACTAGATAACATCATCAGACAGATAGGCAAGACATCAGAATGTAAACTGACAGCAAACAGCACTCCATGCTAGCACTGATGATGTTACCTAGTTGGGTCATGAAACGTCTGCAAGGAAACCACCCAGCTCAGAGAACACCAAGGACTCCTCATTTCAACCTACAAATATTCTCCTTCATTGGTAGTGAGTCATTATATTTCCAAAAGAAGGAGAGAAGGTAGAAGAATTTTTCTCGAAGGGCCTGGTGGCTCCATTTAGATCAGGGGTCTCCAAACTTGACAACGTTAAGACTTGTGGACTTCAACTCCCAGAATTGCCCAGCTAGCCATGGAAGTTCTGGAAGTGGAAGTCCACAAGTCTTAAAGTTGCCAAGCTTTGGAGACCTCTGATTACTTAATGCGAGAAAGAGTCAAATTGTCATTATGGACCATTCGTGGTCAACCCCCGTCCGTGATTTCGCTCTCACGCACATCCGTGATGGCTTTCTTGGCCTTCTCCTCAGCGTTTCTGCATTCCTGCACAGCTTCTTCCACTTCTGACTGAAGCTGGGTCAGATCAGTCTCCATCTTCTTCTTCTGATTGATGAGGCTGGTGTTCTGGAGAAAAATGGCAATCTCAATTAGTGAGTCAAGCCACAACAGGAGAAATAAAAGAAGATCAACTGACAGGTCCAAACATTTGATGTCTTCATGTAGTATGGGACCTATGAAGGTCAAAGTTTGCTTGAAACCATCCAGAACCTATTTTATTCCCTAAGAACCTACATTCGGAGCCTATTTTATTCCCTCAGAACCTACATCTGGAACCTATTTTATTCCCTTAGAACCTACATCCAGAACCTACTTTATTCCCTCAGAAGCTAGATCCGGAACCTATTTTGTTTCCTTGGAACCTACATCCGGAACCTATTTTATTCCCTCAGATCCTGTATCCGGAACCTACTTTATTCCCTCAGAACCTGTATCTGGAACCTACATTATTCCCTCAGAACCTGCATACGGAACCTACATTATTCCCTCAGAACCTGCATCCAGAACCTTCTTTATTCCCTCAGAACCTACATCCGGAACCTATTTTATTCCCTCAGAACCTACATCTGGAACCTACTTTATTCCCTCAGAACATGTATCTGGAACCTACTTTATTCCCTCAGAACCTACATCCGGAATTTACTTTGTTCTCTCAGAACCAATGGTGGGATTCAGCTGGTTCGCACCAGTTCGGCAGAACTGGTAGCTAACTTTTTTGTTGCCCAGGCCTAGAAGCGGCATCCACCACAGAGAACCGGTTGTTCACATATTTGAATCCCACCACTGCTCAGAACCTGCATCCAGAATCTACTTTATTCCCTCAGAACCTGCATCTGGAACCTTCTTTATTCCTTCAGAACCTACATTTGGAACCTACTTTATTCCCTCTGAGCCTTCATTTGGAACCTACTTTATTCCCTCAGAACTTGTATCCAAAACCTACTTTGTTCCCTCAGAACCTGCATCTGGAATCTATTCCCTCAGAACCTATGTCCAGAACCTGGAGTTAGAGACCACTCATCTTAAAGTTGCCAAGGTTGAGAAGCACTGCTCCAGTGATCAGCCAATGTGAATCTTTTCCTAAAACTTTCCCTCCTGTCTATGTTTAAAGCACCCTTCACCATCTGTGGTTGTCTGAACAGGCTCTGGAACGCTTCTCCAAGGTCACTTCTGTGGCTTCTACAGAACGAGACTCAAAGAAACATGAGAAGGATCAGCTGCTCTCCCTTCACCTGAGAATGGAGGAGCTGGACCCTCTCACTGGCCTCCGTCAGCTCCTGTTCCGCCAGTTTCCGCCCACGCTCCGTCTGCTCCAATACGCAGCGTAGCTCTTCCAGCTCGGCCTGCAGCAGCGTATTGCGCCTCTCCACAATGGCGATGTTCTCCTTCAGGTCCTCATTGGCTCGAAGGGCATCGTCCAGTTGAATCTGATTGTCCTGGGCCATCCAAAAAACACAGCCTGAAGCAAACATTGAGCCCAGAAAACTATGGATGAGCAAGGAAGATATGAAGGTCTCCATATCTCCTTACCTTGAGGTGGGCGTGAGCGATCTTGAGGTGCTTCTGAACCTCAGCGGCCACCCGGTTCGCTTGGCTAAGCTGGATCTCCATGTCATTGAGATCACCCTCCATCTTCTTCTTGATCCTCAGGGCCTCGTTGCGGCTGCGGGTCTCGGCATCCAGGGAAGCTTGAAGCGAGTCCACTGTCCTCAGGTGATTCCGCTTGGCCTGCTCCATCTCCTCATCCTTCTCGGCCAATTTGCGTTCAATTTCGGCCTTGATTTGGTTGAACTCCAGCTGGGCCCGGAGGATCTTCCCTTCCTCATGTTCCAAAGATGCCTGGGGAGTCAAAGAATTATGGGTATCAATCAATTAATCAATCTTTCTTATGGTCCCAGATCAACAAAGAATTATGGGTAAAATGATGAAGGAGAAAGGAGAAAAAAATTAGTATTGAGATCTGGAAGCTTTCTTAGTTCTAGATTGGTTCTCAAGGAGAGAACCAATCTGGAACTATGGAGAAATTTCCTGACAGTTAGAACAATAAATTAGTGGAACAGCTTGACTTCATAAGTTATGGATGGTTTTAAAGAAGAGATTGGACAATCAATTTGTCTGAAATGGGTTTCCTTGCTAGAGAATGGGGTTGGACTTGAAGACCTCCAAGGTCCCTTCCAACTCTATTATTCTGTTCAGTTAAAATAACCTCAGATTAGAGTTGCTTACTTTCTAATGGACCAAGGCTTTATGAATTAGCAGCTTCCTTCCTTGCCATTTTTTTTCTAAAATTCCATTTTAAAAATGGAATCTGGGCTGTGATATCAGTGTGATACCCTTGCAGTATTTTTTTTTTTAAAAGACAATCCTGATTTGTAGTCCTGTTTTCTTTTAAAAGACAATAGAAGCAGAAAACCTGATAGGAGAAGCACTGTGGAAATGTTTAACTCTCTTGTACCTTTAATTAAATGCCTCCTGCTCCAGATTATGTTCTGTTTGGCTCCTTTGTGCCTTTAATTAAATGCCTCCTGCTCCAGATTCTGTTCTGTTCTGTTTAGCTCTTTTGTACCTTTAATTAGATGCCTCCTGCTCCAGATTCTGTTATGTTTACTTCCTTTGTGTCTTTAATTAAATGCCTCCTGCTCCAGATACTGTTTTGTTTAGCTCTTTTGTGCCTTTAATTAAATGCCTCCTGCTCCAGATTCTGTTGTTCTGTTTAGTTCTTTTGTACCTTTAATTAAATGCCTCCTGCTCCAGATTCTGTTGTTTAGCTCTTTTGTGCCTTTAATTAAATGCCTCCTGCTCCAGATTCTGTTATGTTTAGTTCCTTTGTGTCTTTAATTAAATGCCTCCTGCTCCAGATTCTGTTGTTCTGTTTAGCTCTTTTGTGCCTTTAATTAAATGCCTCCTGCTCCAGATTCTGTTGTTCTGTTTAGCTCTTTGGTGCCTTTAATTAAATGCCTCCTGCTCCAGATACTGTTTTGTTTAGCTCTTTTGTGCCTTTAATTTAAACAATTCTTGTTGAGGGTAGGTGAAATCGGTGAGTAAAGCTTCTTTTCTGTTCCCACCTGGGAAGGGACACTTAACTACCACTTCAGATGCTTTTAAATGGCCTTTATAGTGAAATAGGAGAGAAATAAGAAAGGGGAAAAAAAAACATGGAGTTTGAGGGAAGAGGAAACAGGGAAGCTCACCTCTGCCTCCTCCAGAGCTGCTTGTAAGTCCACTTTCTCGGACTCCAGCTGCTTCCTCACTTTTTCCAACTCGTGCATGTTTTTGGCTCCTTGGCTCAGCTGTTCGGTGAGATCCGAAATCTCCTCTGTGGATGGAGGAGAAGAAGGAGATGTGGGAGGAAAAAAGCGTCCCTCAACATCTGGTGCCACCAAGCAAGGGGGTTTTGCTGGGCCAACCTCTTCTCCCGCAGCTCCACCCACCTTGTAAGTTCTTGTTCTCTCTTCTTAAAGTCTCCAGGTGTTCCAGAGACTCCTCGTAGGCGTTCTTCAGCTTGAAGAGCTCCGTGCTGAGGGACCGGGACTCCTTCTGCGATGCCTCCAGTTCTGCCTGAGATTCTTCGTTCTTCTGCTTCCACTCCGAGAGGATCTGAGGGGGAGCAGAGGAGGAGGAAGGCAAAAAGAGTCGGTTTCCTCTTTTGCTTTCATCCCATTTCCTTCTTCCCCTTTTCCTTCCCTTTCATCCTCCTCTTCCTCTTCCTTCTCCCCTTTCTTCCTCCTCCTTTTCCCTTTCTCCTTCCCCTTCTCCTCTTCCCCTTCTCTTCCTCCTGCTTCTCCTCTTCCTCTTTCATCTCCTTCCCTTTCTCTTACCCTTCTTCTTCTCCCCTTCTTCTCCTCCTCCCCTTCCACTTCCCCTCCTCTTTCTCCTCTTTTCCTTCTCCTCCTCCCCTTCTCCTTTCATCATCCTTCTCCCCTTTCCCCTTTCCCCTTTCTCTTTCCCCTCTTCCTTCATCTCTCCCCTCCCCACAAATACAGGCAGTCCTCAACCTATGACAGTAATTTCTGTTGATAAACAATGTGGCCTAAAGCGCGAATTGCTGTGCTTAGCGACAGCAATCCCTGAAATCCTGGTTGTCATTGTTCACTGAATCCCACCGACAATAGACGAGGCAACTTCCCGGTGGCTTCCCACAAGCAAAGTCACTGGGGAAGCCAGCAGGAAATACCCGGTCCCAGGCCCCACAGACAGGCGAATGCCTCCAGCTGGAGCAGCCTCTCCTGTGGGGCCTGAGAAGGAAGGGGTCTCCGTGACCCCCTCACCTTGTCGAAGTTCCTTTGCTTCTTGTCCAGGGCAGCTGCGGCCGCGTTCGAGCGCTCCGCGTCCACCATGAGGTCTTCGATCTCGTTCTGCAGGCGGTGTTTGGTCTTCTCCAGCGAGGAGCACTTGGCGTTCACCGCCTCCACCGCTTCCTCGGCCTCCTGCAGCCTCTGGGCCAGCTTCTTCCTGGCACGGGAGGACAACCGAGAGAAGATTAGCCCTGGCAGAGGCCTTCTCCTTCCCACAGCTGAGGGGGAAAGCAACTCTCCCATCCTTCTCTGGATGAAGAACACCACGAGTGGCTAAGCAAGTCCACCCGACCATCTCGTGCTCTGCAACAGGGTTGTCAATAAAAGAATAAGAGAATCATAGAACTGGAAGGGAGCTTGGAGGACTTCATGTCCAACCCCCTGTTGAAGCGGGAGACCCTAGACCAGGGGTAGGCAACCTTGGCTCTTTTATGACTGGTGGACTTCAACTCCCAGAATTCCTGAGCCAGCCACGCTGAGGGGAAAGTGAGAGGTTTCCAAGCTGAGCCATGCTGGCTCAGGAATTCTGGGAGTTGAAGTCCATGAGTCATGAAGGGGCCAAAGTTTCCCTCATGCTGGCTCAGGAATTCTGGGAGTTGAAGTCCACCAGTCATGAAGGGGCCAAATTTTCCCTCATGCTGGCTCAGGAATTCTGGGAGTTGAACTCCACGAGTCATAAAAAGTGGCCATTGTTCCCCACCTCTGGTCTAGGGCAGGGGTAGGCAACCTTGGCTCTTTTATGACTCGTGGACTTCAACTCCCAGAATTCCTGCGCCAGCCACGCTGAGGGGAAAGGGAGAGGTTTCCAAGCTGAGCCATGCTGGCTGGGGAATTCTGGGAGTTGAAGTCCACCAGTCATCAAGGGAGCCATAGTTGCCCCATGCTGGCTCAGGAATTCTGGGAGTTGAAGTCCACGAGTCATAAATAGAGCCAAGGTGGCCTACCCTTGGCCTATACCATTCCAGACAAGTGGCTGTCCAGTCTCTTCTTCTGGGAGGGCTTGTCAACTCTGTATTCTAGTTTACATCTCCTGGTGGTCTCCCATCCAAGCCCTGGCCCTGCTTACTTTCCAAGGGCAGACCAGCTGCTTACCATTAAAGTAAGAGACAGAATAACGGGACCTTGGAAAGGAGCTTGGAGATCTTATAGTCCAGGGGTAGGCAACCTTGGCTCTTTTATGACTCGTGGACTTCAACTCCCAGCATGGCTCAGCTGGGAAACCTCTCCCTTTCCCCTCAGCATGGCTGACTCAGGAATTCTGGGAGTTGAAGTCCACCAGTCATAAAAGAGCCAAGGTGGCCTATCCCTGTTCTAGTCCATTCCCTTGCTCCAGCAGGAAACCCTAGTATCGGAGCACCCATCACTTCTGGTGGTAAGCTGTTCCACTGCTTAATTGTCCTCACTATTAGGAAGTTTCTCCTTAATTCCAGGCTGCTTCTCTCCTTGATGAGTTTCCATCCGTTGCTTCGTGTCTTGCCTTCCAATGCTTTGGAAAATGTTGACCCCCCCCCTCTTCTTTGTGGCTATCCTGGTCCTTTTATTCACTAGACTAGCCATGTTGGATTCCTGCAACCGTTCTTCACATGTTTTATGAAGCCCCCTAATCATCTTTCTTGCTCTTCTCTGCCCTCTTTCCAGATTCTCAAGATCTTTTGGTGGAATCTTAAGGTGGAAACTGCAAGGACAGGAGTCACAATTTGGGGGGTTACATAGTCAAACCTTGCTCGTTTGGGCTCCGTAAGTCACTGAAAATTGTCTGGTCCTCAAAACCAGGACACCCTCCCCAGCATAACCATCCCTACCCACCTACCTTGGTGTTTTGTTTTTTTTTAAATGGGGAAATCTCCTCCAACCAACAAGCTTTTTGCTCGTCTTATACGCCGTCAAGTTCAAATATAACCCGAGCCAAAAGCTTCTTCATTAGAGGAAGCGCCGGTGAAAGGAGATGGCCGAGGTCTTGAGGGAAGGGGTGGAGAAGACATAGGAGGGAGGGGAAACGTAGTACGGGGTGCACGTTTAGGAGGGAGGAAGATATGGAGGCCAGAAGCTCTGAACAGGTCCCAGATGAGGGTCGCGAGGCCTGTTAGGCTCAAATCTCCTTCCTCAATTGGTAGACATCGTCTTGGAGATGTTATCAGAACACACGGCAGTCCAGGTAGGAAAGGCTGCCACCGATAAGCACTTCCAAAACGATTTTGGAGTAGTAGGTAGTTCTAGACCAGTGGTTCTCAACCTTTTGAATGCCGCGACCCCCAACCGGTCATAAGTCGAGGACTACTAAGTTGAGGACTACTCAACTGGTGCAGCACCGTTTGCAGAAGGGGACTTTTGGCGGGCTCAGCAGGGCAGAGACAGCCTGGACAATTCCTATTGGCTTTTGAAAGCCAATAGAATTAGACTCTATTCAAGAGATTCTATTCGATTGGCTTTCAAAAGCCAATAGAATAAAAGGGAGGAGCACAGCTAAGGAAAAGGGGGGAAAAAAATGGCGGACTGCGTTGTTTGGCGACCCCTGTGAAATGGTCGTTTGACCCCAAATGGGGTCCCGACCCACAAGTTGAGAACCACTGTTCTAGACTTACAACCCCTTTGTTTAATGACCGTTTGAAGTTAGAGCTTTGTTGAAAAAAAAAACGGACAGCTGGTCTTCCCACCAGGTCACGTGATCAAAATTCGGGCGCTTGGCGGCAACTGGCATGTATTTGTGACCGTTGTACTCTCCCGGGATCACCATTTGCGACCTTCCCAGCCGGCGTCTGACAAGCAAATGGAGGAATGGGGGGAGGGGAAGCTGGATTCGCTTAATGACGTGATAATGGTCATAAAGTAAGGCACAACTCACTTAACATCTCCATGAGCAACGCGAGTCGTTAAGTCGGGGACGGCCTGCCTACTCCAAGGAAAGGAGTCTTCAAGCATGAACACCACGTCAGAAGCCAGGCCTGCTGGTGATCCGAGGTGGTGATCGATCTACCTTTTGTCCACGGTGAAGGTCAGGATGTGACCTCTTGAATTCGTCTGACTCACTTACTTGGCCTCCTCCAGCTCCTCCGGTCTCTGGATGGCGTCTGTTTCATACTTGGTTCTCCACTGGGCCACCTCCGCGTTGGCCTTGGAGAGGAGTCGCTGAAGCTCAGCTTTGGCTTCCATCTCCTCCTCGTACTGTTCCCTCAGAAGATCGCAGTCGTGGCGGGAGGACTGCAGCGCGTGCGCTAGAGCATTTTTGGCCTAGGACAGCGAGGAACACGGGTAAATTTGGAAGGACGTCCGTCACGCCGACCTTCCCCTCCACGCCCAAACCCAACCGACGTCCCTTCACCTTGCTCTCCTCTTCCACGTGTCTCTTGAGGTCCTCCATCTGCTGGGTGTAGGACTGTTTCCCGCGGGTCAACTGGGAGATGAGGGCCTCTTTCTCTTCAAGCTGTCGAGCGAGTTCTCCTGAGGAAGGACAGAAAGAGAGAAAATGGAGTCCCAGCAGTTACTGTGATGGACCTCACAAAGAGGTGTAGGAAAACAAGAGGGAGACCCAAAGGTGCTGATTTGTTGAGATAGGGGCCCGGTACAGGTCGTGAGCAGCCAACTGCCCTTCCAACGCCTGCGTGCCTCTTCTCTCTACATCAGTGGTTCTCAACCTGTGGGTCGGGACCCCATTTGGGGTTGAACGACCATTTCACGGGGGTCGCCAAACAACGCAGTCCGCCATTTCCCCCCCCCCTTTCCTTAGCTGTGCTACTCCCTTTTATTCTATTGGCTTTTGAAAGCCAATAGGATAGACTCTCTTGAATAGAGTCTAATTCTATTGGCTTTCAAAAGCCCATAGGAATTGTCCAGGCTGTCTCTGCCCTGCTGAGCCCGCCAAAAGTCCCATTCTGCAAACGGTGCTGCACCAGTTGGGTAGTCCTCGACTTATGACCGGTTGAGTAGTCCTCGACTTACGACCAGTTGGGGGACGCGGCATTAAAAAGGTTGAGAACCACTGCTCTACATGATCTCATCCATTCACATCACCGTGGCCATGTGGGAAACTACCCCAGGCTGGCACATGATATCAGCCTGGTTCCATCAACAGGATGTGGTAGAAACTGCTCCCTGGATGGGGCCCCTTAAGGATTGGCAAGGGGTTTCACCGACAGAACGGCGGTCGCTATGCTGATGCCATCTTACTTTATGCTATTTGAATACCTGTATGTAAGGCAATAAACACTGTGAAAGCAGTCAGCCCTATTTGCACCCTGCAATGACTGAGCACTGATTCCTACACTTTTTCAGAAGGCAACTGGACTTCCTTTGTTTTTCCTTGAAGACATTTCGCTTCTCATCCAGTTCTGACCGAATGGTGGAGGAGGGAAGGATTGATACTCCTCTGCAGTCATCTGGTCGTTCATACTCTCTCTGAGTGATGACCAGGAGTTAAGGGACAGTATTAGTTGTGAATACATACAGATGGCCCCTTTCGCCTTGGTCACTTGCAGAGTCCTGGATGCAGGGGTCATGAAAGGACAGCAAGGACAAGGATCCAGTGTCCTAAACCCACCCGAGAACATACGATATCTTTAGGGAGACACCCGAACGGGAACATGTTTAGCCACGTCTGCTTTCTTCCTTCTTATCTACGGCAGGGCTTTTCAACCTTTTCACCCACTGTGCCATTTTTAGGATATGGCAACATCTGAGTACCACCAGTCACCTAGCAAGGTGTCAAAAATTTGATGACCAAAACAAAAAAAAAGGAAAAAAGGTGATGAAGTACAGGTAGTGCTCGATTTACAACAGTTTGCTCAGTGACTGTTCGAAGTTACGATGGAACTGAAAAAAGTGCCCCCCAAGCCACAGCCGAGCAAGACACCTGCCTGCCCGCCCACCCGCGCTCTTCCTCCTGTCCGAGGTTTTCATTGCTGTGAGCATTTCTGTTGAGGATTGGCAGCGGGGGTGGGGTGGGGGGCTGTTTGGTATTTATTCCCCCCATCTGCTGGGTGGTTGCAGCAGGTTTTGGTCACTTCACATGACCCTGGGACACTGTGACCGTCATAAATATGAATCAGTTGCCAAGCATCTGAAGGTAAATCACAAGACCCTGGAGAGGCTGCAACATTCCAGCTGATCGGCGCTTCTTCTGGGCTCAGCAGAAGCGCCATGATCAGTGCTGCTTTCCAGCTGATTGGTGCTTCTTCAGGGCTCAGCAGAAGCACCAGGATCAGCGCTGAGCTCCAGCTGGAGCCTGGCGCTGATCCTGGTCCTTCCGCTGAGCCCTGACAGCCCTGCAGCTCCAGCCGTCTCTCGCTCAGGCTTGTGCGGTGCTGCCACCGGTTCAGCTCATTCCCCTCCCCTGCTACCCCTTTTCTAGGATGGTCGCGTACCACCTGCCAGGTGCCAATGTACCACAGGTGGTACCCGTACCACTGGTTGAAAAGCCCTGATTCTACAGTGTGCCAGACTTACTGGGTGCAATCTTTATCTTATATTCCTTTGCGGTCACCTGGTCATTAGTACTCCCTCTGAGAATTGTTGAGGCCACGTGGAGGTTTATTTGTGCCTTCGGGGTCACCTGAATAGAGCAAACGGGTATTGAACCGTCTGTTCTGCCCCATCCTATGTACGTCCTTGTTACTTCTCAAAGACAACCCCTCTTTGAACAGTAGACTGGAAAATAAACCCTTTTTATCTGAGTTACAGACCTGATCATTGTCCCAGAAAACCAAAGCAATGGAACCCTTTTCCAATGGAGACCTTGCCCGAAAGCAAAACGGAGCATGAGTCAAACAGGAAATAACTCACAGGCAAAATAAACAGACCATCATCTCTTGACTCTGAGGTTCTTTGCAAACGGTTGCCTCCAGCAACCAGCCCTGCCCACACGTTCCCTTTTGTTACGCAGCCCCCAAGGCATGGCTTTTCACTGCTTTCTCCTCCTCCCCTGGAATCGCCCCATTGCCTCCCTCTGTCCTACTCGTGTGACCTGTCTATGTTTACGAGCGTCTCTGAAGTCTTCCAGCTGTGCTTCCTCCGAGTCTGACTCAGCTTCCCAGCACAGATGGCTCTCAGCTTGATCACGAGTGGAAGGACCAGCCTCTTCATTAGTTTGTAAGTCCTGCAGCTCATCAGAGCCTGATGGCTCTCCAGGCCCCTCTTCCTTCTCCTCCTCTGATTCCCCAGACTCAACTACCGGGATCACAGGCTGCCACGGAATCACAACACCTTCTTGGAACTGCTGAAAGGATTGTGTTGTGCCCCTGAGGGCACAGATAAGCCTCCAAGGAGCCTCAACGATTCCCAGAGAGAGTACTAATGACCAGATGACTGCAAGGAATATAACTCCTTCCATCCTCCACCGTTTGGTCAGAACTGAAGAAAGCTTCTTGGATGAGAAGTAATAATAATAATAGTAGTAGTAAAGTTGGAAGGGACCTTGGAGGTCATCTAGTCCAACCCCCTGCTCGGGCAGGAAACCCTACACCATTTCGGATAAATGGCTGTCCAGTCTCTTCTTAAAAACTTCCAGTGTTGGAGCATTTACTGCTTCTGGAGGCAAGCTGTTCCACTGATTAATTGTTCTCACTGTCAGGAAGTTTCTCCTTAGTTCGAGGTTGCTTCTCTCCTTGATTAGTTTCCACCCGTTGCTTCTTGTCCTGCCTTCAGGGGCTTTGGAAAATAGCTTAATTCCCTCTTCTTTATGGCAGCCCCTGAGATATTGGAATACTGCTATCATGTCCCCCCTTGTCCTTCTCTTCTTTAAACTAGACATACCCAATTCTAGCAACCGTTCCTTATATGTTTTAGCCTCCAGTCCCCTAACCATCTTTGTTGCTCTTCTCTGTACTCTTTCTAGAGTCTCAACATCTTTTTTACATCGTGGTGACCAAAACTGGATGCAGTATTCCAAGTGAAGCGCCTTCAGGGAAAAACAAAGTCCAGTTGCCTTTTGGAGAAGCATCTTCAGGACAACTGTGGCCCGGATGACGTAGAAACTCCACAGACACACAAGAGGGAGAAAAATGGTAGCCGGTTACCATTTTCAGTGAGCAGTTTCGCTCGTTGGGTGTTTGTGTCATTGAGGGTCCGTTGCGTCTCCTCCAACTTGGCGCGGTGATCTGTAGACTGGTCCTCGATGGTGCGACACATCTTCTCCAAATTTGCCTGCCAGGAAATAGAAGAATTAAACCCGAAGAAAACCTGGCAGAAGCTTGAGCAGGTTCATCGACGAAACCAGGCGGCGGTTAGCTTCACTTGAGAAGACCTAGTCATGAAAAGGGCCTTCAACCACCGGAACAATGTAGATTTTGGGATGTCAGAGTTGAGCTGCAGAATTTTCACATGCAGGGTACCAAATCTGTGGATTGTGAGGGAGTGGTGCTTGAGGGACATCTTACTAGTCCTATACTAGTTGATGGTAGGAACATCTATGATATTTAAGGTCCTGAAGTCACTCCAGGAGACGGTGCCCAGCTTGACGTGTAGCAATTACTTAAGCGATAAAAAAGAATATTTGAGGCTCAGAGATCAACTGTTGGGGATCTTTTGAGCTGGATTGTTTTCTTGTAGATGTTTCATGACCAAACTAGGGAATGGCATCAGGGCTAGAAGGGAGGGAGGTTTTTGGAGAGGAGGAGAAGGAAGAAAACGAGGACAACTTGGTGTCCTTGGTGCTCTCTGAGCTGGGTTGTTTTCTTGCTGGCATTTCATGACCCAACTAGGGAACATCACCAGTGCTATATTGATGACCATCACACTGATGATGTTCCCTAGTTGGGTCATGAAACGTTTGCAAGAAAAGCACCAACCTCAGAGAACACCGAGGACAGTCTTCCTCCTCCTCCTCCTCTCTCTATAAACCCCACTCCCCTCTAGCACTGATGATGTTACCTAGTTGGGTCATGAAACCTCTGCAAGAAAACAGCCAAGCTCAGAGATCACCAAGGACCCCACAGTCCTCTTATTTTATTTATTTATTTATTTATTTATGAGACTTATATACTGCTTTAAGTGCAAGCACTCTCTAAGCGGTGTACACCAGTAAGCAATGTATATATATATTTACATTGCCCCCAACAATCTGGGTCCTCATTTTACCTGCCCCGGAAGGATGGAAGGCTGAGTCAACCTTGAGCCGGTGAGATTTGAACCGCTGACCTGCTGAACACAGTCAGCTAAAGTGGCCTGCAGTCCTGCACTCTTAACTGCTGCGCCACCTCGGCTCTATTACACTTCCTCCTCTTCCTCTTCCTCTTCCTCCTCCTCCTCCTCCTCCTCCTCCTCCTCGTCCTCCTCCTCTCCTCTCCATAAACCCCACTCCCTTTTAGCTCTGATGATGTTACCTAGTTGGGTCATGAAACGTCTGCAAGAAAACAACCAAGCTCAGAGAGCACCAAGGACCCCACATTTTCCTTCCAGCATCCCCCTGCAGATGGAACGCCGGTAAGCATCAATCTACCCAAGAACTAGTCTTGTGGGTCCATGGCCCCCTCAGCTGGTTTTGGACCCCCTCCTCCACTGACACACCACCTTGGCCTTCAGAATCTGCTCCATGTTGGAGGCCACGTCGTCCAGCTCTAGTTTCAGCTCGCTCTTCTCCTTCTCCAGCTTCTGCTTCACCCGCTGCAGGTTGTCGATCTGCTCGCCCAGCTCGGCCACGGAATCCGCGTGCTTCTTGCGCAAGGTGGCCGCCGTGGCCTCGTGCTGGAGCGTGGCCTCTTCCAGGTCACGGCGCATCTTCTGGAACTCGGCCTCCCGTTTCTTGTTCAGCTCGATCTGCACCGAGGTGGCCCCTCCGGCCTCCTCCAGACGTTCGCTGATCTCCTCCAGTTCTCGCGAAAGATCCGAGCGCTGTTTTTCCACCTTGGCCCGGGCTGCGCGCTCCGCCTCCATCTCCTCTTCCAGCTCCTCAATCCGTGCCTGAATGGTGGGGGGGAAAAGACAAAGCACTAGACCCTTCCATCTTCTAGGGCAGAGTAGAGTAGAGTAGAGTAGAGTAGGAATGAATAGAATAGAATAGAATAGAATAGAATAGAATAGAATAGAATAGAATAGAATAGAATAGAGTAAGTAGAGTAGAATAACAGAGAAGAGAAAAGAGAAGGGACGGGAGAGGCTGCGGACCAGTCACGGTCTGCAGCCTTTTAGGAACCGGTCCGTGCAGTTGAAGGTGAGTGGAAGGTGAGCAAGCAAAGCTTCATCAGAACATCTGCAGGATCTAGGCTGCATGTGAAACCATCCACCCCCCCACCCCACCCGTCCTTGATAAGCTTCACTTCCTGGGGCAAAATAGACGGCTGGTCTAGATTCTGAGGAATTTCTGGGGAAATGGTGTAGGCTAGGATCTCCTGCTTGGATGTGGGGTTGGACTAGATGATCTACAAGGTCCTTTCCAACTCTTGTTATTCTATTCTATTCTATTCTATTCTATTCTATTCTATTCTATTCTATTCTATTCTATTCTATTCTATTCCAATTCATTCCGTTATTCTATTCTATTCTATTCTATTCTATTCTATTCTATTCTATTCCAATTCATTCCGTTATTCTATTCTATTCTATTCTATTCTATTCTATTCTATTCTATTCTATTCTATTCTATTCTATTCTATTCTATTCTATTCTATTCTATTCTAGTCCAGTCCAGTCCAGTCCAGTCCAGTCTAGTCTTAATTCTAGTCTATCCTATCCTATCTTCTCCTCTCCCGTCCCTTCTCTTTTCTCTTCTCTGTTATTCTACTCTACTTACTCTACTCTACTCTACTATATTCTATTCTATTCTATTCTATTCTATTCTATTCTATTCTATTCTATTCTATTCTATTCTATTCTATTCTATTCTATTCATTCCTACTCTACTCTACTCTACGTTTTGTTCTGTCTGTTCTGTTCTGTTCTGTTCCCCCTTTCCCTGGCCGAGCATCAATGAACGTTTGGTACCTGCAGCTCCTTGAGTTTCTTCTGCAGCTGTGAGGCCAAGGCTTGTTCGTCTTCAATCTTGCTGTTCTGCTCATTGATATCAAACTCTTTCCTGCAAAGAGAATTCTGGGAAGTAAATCCTTCTCCTGAACCCCCCCCCCGACTGGGGAACCCAAAGGCCCAGAGTTGGTGCTTCCCTTACTTTTTAATTTTCTCTTCCAGCTGCTGCTTGTCGTTCTCTAAATCCATAATGTTCTCTTGTGCCAACTTGAAGTCTCCTTCCAGCTTCCTCTTGGAGCGTTCGAGATCCATCCGGATTTTCCTCTCCTGCTCCAGAGAACCTTCCAGCTGTTGATGAAGAGAAGAGAGGAGAGGAGAGGAGAGAAGGAAGAAGGAAGCAAAGAAGGGAAGAAGTGAGAGAGGAGGGAAGGAAGGGAGGAAGGAAAGAGGAAGGAAAGAAAAGGAAAAAGGAAAAAAAGAAGGAACAAAGGAAAAAAGAGAAGAGAGGAGAGGAGAGGAGAGGGAGAGAGGAGGAAGGTGAGGAAGGAAGGAAGCAAAGAAGGGAAGAAGTAAAAGAGGGAAGGAAGGAAGGAAAGAAAGGAAAGAGGGAGGACGGGGGAAGGAAGACAAGAAGGAAGGAAGGGAGGGAGGAAGGGAGGGAGGAAAAGGAAAAGGAAAAAGAAAAAGAAAAGAGAGGAAGGAAGGAAGAGAAAAAGGAAGGAAAAAAGAGAAGAGAAGAGAGAAGAGGGAGAGAGGAGGAAGGTAAGGAAAGAAGGAATCAAAGAAGGGAAGAAGTGAGAGAGGAGGGAAGGAAGGAAGGAAAGAAGGGAAAGAGGAGGGAAGGAGGAAGGAAGACAAGAAGGAAGGAAGGGAGGGAGGAAGGAAGAAAAAGGAAAAGGAAAAAGAAAAAGAAAAGAGAGGAAGGAAGGAAAAAAGAGAAGAGAAGAGAGGAGAGGGAGAGAGGAGGAAGGTAAGGAAGGAAGGAAGCAAAGAAGGGAAGAAGTGAAAGAGGAGGGAAGGAAGGAAGGAAAGAAAGGAAAGAGAGGGAGGACGGGGGAAGGAAGACAAGAAGGAAGGAAGGGAGGGAGGAAGGGAGGAAGGAAAAAGAAAAGGAAAAAGAAAAAGAAAAGAGAGGAAGGAAGGAAGGGAGAAGGAAGGAAAAAAGAGAAGAGAAGAGAAGAGAGGGAGAGAGGAGGAAGGTAAGGAAAGAAGGAAGCAAAGAAGGGAAGGAGTGAGAGAGGAGGGAAGGAAAGAAAGGAAAGAAGGGAAAGAGGAGGGAAGGAGGAAGGAAGACAAGAAGGAAGGGACGGAGGGAGGAAGGAAGAAAAAGGAAAAGGAAAAGGAAAAAGAAAAGAGAGGAAGGAAGGAAAAAAGAGAAGAGGAGGAGAGGAGAGGGAGAGAGGAGAAAGGTAAGGTAGGAAGCAAGGAAAGAAGGGAAAGAGAGGAAGCAAGAAAGGAAGAAAGGAAAGAAACAAGAAGGGGAAGATAAGGAGGGAGGAAGACAAGAAGGAAGGAAGGAAGGAAGGAAGAAGGAACAAAAGGAAAAGAAAGGAAAGAAAGGAAAGAGGGAAGGAAGGAAGGAAAGAAGAGAAGAGGACTTTAAATACAAACCAAATCCCACCAAATGTCCCTTTAAGTATAAGCATGGATGGTGGACCATGCCACAGACTTTGCCACCAGATTCTCTCCAGATACTCCATGTTTAATACCCCTAGGACCCGTAACCAGCATGACCAAATATTGGAATATCCAGTAGATCTCATCCCTCTCTATAACTCGCCGGCCCCTAAAATTATGTCCCAAATCGGCGTCTCCCGATGCTGCCGAGGGCAGAGGCCAACGAGTGATGGGCGGACATCCCACCCCCGGTTTTGAGGGCCACCAGCCTTGCAATCTTTCAACAAGGCTGCCACACTTGGTCAGCAAAACTCGGTCCAGGATGGACCCAGGACCTGGAGGGCTGGACGGCTGCCCACCTTCTGCCCTGGTCCACTTACGTCGTCCACCTGCTGCTCCAGCTTCATCTTGGCTTTGCTCAGGCTGTTGACTTTGTCTTCTTCTACCTGGAAGTCATCCAAGGCTTGCTGGTGGGCCTCCTGGAGCGATTTCTTCTCCTTGGTCAGTTTGGCGATGATCTCATCCAGGCCAGCCATTTCTTCCGTGAGGTTCTTCACCTGGAGGTGAAAAACAAAGGAAAGAGGAAGAAAGGAAGGAAGGAGGAAGGAAGGAAGGAAGGAAGGAGGAAGGAAGGAAGGAAGGAAGGAAGGAAGGAAGGGAGGGAGGGAGGGAGGGAGGGAGGAAAGAAGAGAGGGAGGGAGGGAAGGAGGGAAAGAGGGAGATGGTAATGAGAAGGAAGGAGATGGGAATGAGGAGAAGGAAGGAGGGAGGGAGGAGGGAGAGAGAAAGGAAGGAAGGGAGGGAGGAAGGAAGGAAAGAAGGGAGAGAGGGGGAGAAAGGGAGGGAGGGAGGGAGGGAGGGAGGGAAGGAGATGGGAATGAGGAGAAGGAAGGAAGGAGGGAGGAAGGAAGGATGGAAGGGAGAGAGGGAGATGGGAATGAGAAGGAAGGAAGGAGGGAGTGAGTGAGTGTGGAAGGAAGGGAGATGGGAGTGAGGAGAAGGAAGGAGGGAGGGAGGAGGAAGGAAGAAAGGAAGGAAAGAAGGGAGGGAGGGAAAAAGGAGATGGGAATGAGGAGAAGGAGGGAGGGAGGGAGGATGGAAGGGAAAGAGGGAGATGGGAATGGGGAGAAGAAAGGAAGGAAGGAGGGAGGAAGGAAGGATGGAAGGGAGAGAGGGAGATGGGAATGAGAAGGAAGGAAGGAGGGAGTGAGTGAGTGTGGAAGGAAGGGAGATGGGAGTGAGGAGAAGGAAAGAAATAAGGAGAGAGGGAGGAAGGGAGGGAGGGAGATGGAAATGAGAAGGAGGGAGATGGAATGAGGAGAAGGAAGGAAGGAAGGAAAGAAGGAATGGAGAGAGATAGATGGGAATGAGAAGGAAGGAAGGAGTTGGGAATGAGGAGAAGGAAGGAAGGAAGGAAGGAGGGAGGGAGGGAGGGAGGGAGGGAGGGAGGAAAAAAGAGAAGAGGAGAGGAGAGCGTATTAGAATGAAGTGGGCAACCAGACAGCCTGCCCAGTCCCCCAGCTGTGATAGGCGCTTCAGAGACTGCAGACCCATGAAGTGTGGCTGTGATGTTCTTTAACAATCGGTAGGTCCTTGGGCATTGAAGTTGTGCAACTGTGAGGGAGCAATGCCAGGGCGGGTGTATGAAGATGTGCATTTTGCGCTTGGCCTTCAAAGGGCTTTATTTTTTTTAAAAAATATAATTATTAAAAATTCTAAAAAGGAAAATTAAAAACACATTTACGACGGTCACAGACTCCCGGGGTCGGTCACGTGATCCCCTTTTCGCGACCTTCCAACCAGCACGGTCAACGGGGGAAGCTGGATTCGTTTAACGACC